>NC_056727.1:691536775-691739275 GCF_019279795.1 Protopterus annectens
ACTTCCACAAAACACTACAAGCTAGACCAGGTCTCCAGGGCCAGAGCAGGATTCGCCAGGGCAATCCTGCAGGGATTCTTGGAATCTCCTACCTCAGCCCCCACCTTCACTCCTTTTAGTTGTTATACTCTTCCACAGTATGAATATTGCACCATAGGAATAGAAGAACATAGAGGCACTTTCGCAGCCCCTGATCCCTGCTACTTCGGATTCGCAGGCCTCTACTGAGACCCATTCGGAGACCGGCATGCTGCGAGATGCTTCTTCGACTGTGGAACCTGTGGATATTTCTACCTTGGATGGGTCCGAAGCCGCTGTGCAGGCACCGGCTTCTGAGGGTGTATTCAGGCCTACTGACTTGCATATTAAACCGACGCCATCTTCTTCTTCTTCTTCAAGGCCTAAAACTCGATTCATGCCTAGAAAACCGATGCCCAGACCACATGGTCAAGCCCCCTATGCCTAAAAAACAAATGATAAGAATGGCTGAAGACCTTATTACTCTAAGCCACCCTTCCCACAATAGGAAACCTAGGACTGATTTTCCCTTCTGATTCTTCTGATCAGGATTCTGAAATTTCTGATGTTGTTTGTGTTTCACTGTTGCAGTCATTACATTTGGGTAATCTGCTGGCAGATTGCCCTCAGTCGGCCTGATTAACAAAGTCTTGGGTCCTGCGTCGGTTTCTGTCCCTTCTTCCACGATGTCAGGTCATCAGGGGTATAAAACATGCAGCCGACGCCATTACATCAGTCGTTCTTGCCACGCAATGCCCAAAGCAGAAGCAGTTCGCAAGTGCCGGTCGGCCGACTCCTGAAGTTTTCGTTTTTGAGTTTCAGATCCATAGTCTTCAACTAAAAAGCTAAGTACCCCGTTGGGGAAACTTTTTCTTGCTCCTTACCGATGTCAGTAAAAGTTAATAATTGCATTACTTGTGGGACGCAAATACCTCATAAGGATTTTCACTTGTACTGTATTCCTTGCCTAGGCCCTGACCACAACATACCTTGCTGTCGGTTTTGTGTTTTATTTAAGCAATGCACTTTCAAATGTCAGTACATTTTTGCTTCTAAATATTTTGGCTCACGCTTTAATTATCCAGAAATGTCGTCTGTTAGCAATCCAACTACCGGAATACCTAAAAAATGCAAAGAAAAAGACAGACACAGGCCGTTGAGGTCCAAAACTACCGACGACGTTTCTCCTAAGCCAGTCGCCAATTCGCCGGTTCTCAGTGAGGCCCTTTCGCAGCCCCTGATACCCGCTACTTCTGATTCACAGGCCTCTACTGAGACCCATTTGGAGTCCGGTATGCCGCGAGATGCTTCAATTATGGAACCCACGGATGTCTCTTAACTTGGATGGTTCCGGAGCCGCTGTGCAGGCACCGGCTTCTGAGGGTATTTTCAGGCCTACAGATTTGTATATTAGACCGATGCCATCTTCAAAACTAAGGCCAAAATCTCGATCTATGCCTAAAAGACTGACTCATGGGTCACATGTGCAGGCCCCTATGCCTAAAAAACAAATGATCAAAATGGCTGAAGATTTATTTACTCTGATCAGGGGTAGCCAACCCCCCCTTCTAAGAGGCGTAGGCAAGACATTGATTATGAATCTTCTGAACAGGATTCTATTTCTTCTGACTCTTCTGACGACCAGGAATTGTCTATACCTACTTATGAGGACTCTGATGCAGAAGATTCCATTCCTTCTGCTTCTCCCCCTGAGGTTTTTTCTTTTGGGGAAACTTTACATACCTTAAGGGAACATTTCCACTGGGAAAGTCAGTATTTCTTTGAATCTAAAAAGCGACTTAGGGATTTTCTTCTTCTTCTTCCTCCTCAGTATAGGCCTGTGGCTATACCTCCTGTTCTTGACATTGTTGATGTTTTTTTCAGAATCTAGTATGGCTCCTGATTCTCTGCCTCCGGCTCCTTGTAAGTCAGACAGATACTACAGGGTTCCTGACTCCCAAAAATATATTTTCAAAAATCCTGTTGCAGATCCTGAAACCATTTCTCAGGGTCCCAAGGGCATTAAGGCTTCTACTGCTAAAAATCATACCCCTTCAGATAGAGATTCCAGTGCGCTGGATAGATGGGGTAAGAAGGTTTGCACTTCTGCATCCTTGACAATCAGGGCTTTAAACTCTCAATTTCATATGCTAAAATATCAACAACATATCATGGGACTGCTTAAACAGAAAATGATGTTAATTTCTGACTGTCTGGAAAACAAGAATTTACAGGATTTATTGCATTCAGCTGAACAAGTTGGAAAACATACTTTGCAATGTGGTTTTGATCCTTTGGAGGCCTCTTGCAGTGCTGCTATAACTGGGTCTGTGCTAAGAAGGCATGCTTGGCTCAAAGAGCAAAATCTGCCTGATCATGTTAAAGCAAAATTGTTGGATGCTCCTTTACAACAGCACCGTCTCTTTTGTAATAAGGCTGAAGAAGTTTTAAAAAAGATGGAAGATAAAGCTAAATCTATGCAAACTATGAAAAATTTCTTACAAGTGCAACCTCCAAGATTTAGTAGGCACTGGCTTACTAACAACTGGTCCTTTCCAGTTTCTTTGAGAGCCACTCAAGTCAAACCCAGACTTTCCAAAGGCTCCAGGTTTCAGTCACAAGGGACTTTCAGAACAAAACAATGAGGTGCCTCCTCTTCCAAATCTGGAAACAAGAAGACACCTCCCTATGGTAAGCAGTTTCAATGACTTCCCTTTACACTTACCAAGCACTTAACTTTTAGCCACCCCTTTGGGGGGAAAACTGGTTCTTCATGCAAGAAACTGGCAACTTATAACCCAGGACACATGGGTTTTAAAGATAGTATCCCAGGGATACAGATTTCATTTCCACACGTTGCCAATTCCAAACGGATGGCCGGA
This sequence comes from Protopterus annectens, assembly GCF_019279795.1. Classification (NCBI taxonomy): domain Eukaryota; kingdom Metazoa; phylum Chordata; order Ceratodontiformes; family Protopteridae; genus Protopterus; species Protopterus annectens. The sequence continues at coordinate 691,539,676 of NC_056727.1, forward strand.
CCTGCCCCCCCATATCAGTGGGCAGAGGCCCAGAAGCAAGTATTTCCCTCATGAGCATAGAGGCTGTTCAGCCAGTACCAGAAGAGGAAAAGGGACAAGGTTTCTATTGAAGACTTTTCATGGTACCCGGAAAAGACAAATCATGGCATCCAATTCTGGACTTATCCACTCTAAACACCTTTCTGGACATTCCAAAATTCAAAATGCTGACTCTTCACCAGTTACTTCCTATGCTAGGCAAAGATGCCTGGTTGGCAACTCTAGATTTAAAAGAGGCTTACCTGCATACCCAAATTAGGGAATCTTGCAAAAGATACCTCCACTTCAATGCAGGCTACTTGCATTACCAGTTCACTGCACTGCCCTTTGGCTTATCTACTGCACCCAGGGTCTTTACAAACTGCCTGGCTCCAGTAATTGCATTTTGCAGGCAAAGAAATATTCAAATATATCCTTACCTGGACAATTGTCTAATTCAGGCCGATAACAAGGACACTCTTCTAAACCATCTGGCCTTTGTAAAAAGGGTTCTAACTTGTCTAGGGTACACTATAAACGAAAAGAAATCACAACTGGTACCCTCTCAAAAAATTACATTCCTGGGTGCAAGCTTGAATACAACTGCCCAGATGGCTTTCCTTACGCCAGAGAAGCAAACTCATTTGGTGACTTACTTCAAACAGGTGGCCACAAAAAACCTGCTTTCTGCAAGGCAAATACTGCAAGCCTTGGGGTTCATGGCCTCCTGCATTCTTCTAATTCCGTATGCAAGACTGCATATGAGGAAATTTCAGTGGTACTTAAAAAGTCTATGGAGTCAGCATTGTCACAGCCTGGAAACAGTGAATTCCTATCATTACTTGCCTGCAACTAGAGTTCCTATGGTGGGCAGAGGCCTGCCACCAAAACAAGGGACTGTCATTCACACTACCCCCTGCCGCCCAAACCCTAACTACAGACGCATCAGACTATGCTTGAGGGGCACATCTGACAGGGAAGTGTATTCAGGGCAAATGGAGCCCAAATTAAATGCACCTTCATATCAATCAAAAAGAAATGTTAGCTGTACAGAATGCGCTGACAGCCTTCAAGGACTACCTTCATCCAGGACAATTAATGATAAAGACAGACAACACCACGGTTATGTGGTACATAAACAAGCAGTGGGGGTACACACTCCTACCCCCTTTGCAGACTAGCCATGGCATTGTGGAACACGGCCTTGACCTATCAAGTACAACTACAAACTCAATTCCTGCCAGGAAAGATGAATACTCTGGCAGACGAACTAAGCAGAAATCTCATGGACCCACACGAATGGAAACTGGAACCACGGATTTTCAATATGTTGACACGCAAATGGGGGAGCCCAGACATAGTTGTGGGGTGAGGCAAAAAGATCTATCAGTTGGACAAATTTTGCACAAGATCACAAAAAAGCCTGGAAAGTGGATGCTCTATCCTTCAGCTGGAAAAAACTATCAGTCTATGCCTTTCCCCCTCTGCATCTGCTCTCCAAAGTTCTACTGAAAGTCAAACAGGACAAACCAAAATTGATTTTGATTGCTCCAGACTGGCTTGCCAGCACTGGTACCCACTCCTGCGCAATGTGTCACACCTTCCACCGTGGCACCTGCCTCAGACACCTTACTTACTGTCTCAGCAGTGCAACCAAATTCTGCACACGCACCTCCAAACTTTGAATCTTGCAGCGTGGCTAATCACCTAAATTCACCCTTAGCATCCCTCAGCAAACCTGTGATTGTGATAGATGTCATTTTGGAGGTGAGAAGGCCTAGTACTAGAAAATCTTATGTTGACAAATGGAAAAGATTCTGTGCCTGGAATCAATCTCAAGGGATAAGCACAGCAGTGCCCAACATTCTTCAGATTTTACAATACTTAACTGAGATGCTTCACAAGAGCCTGTCCCTTTCTTCCATAAAAATCCATGCCTCAGCCATTTCAGCTCATTACAACACAGAACCTCCCTTCTTCTCTCATCCTCTGCTAAAGCAGTATCTCAGAGGGGCCAAAAACTTAAGACTACCCAGGAGAGCTCCAATCCCTGCCTGATACCTCAATTTTGTATTGGAAAATCTCCCTCTCCCTCCTTTCAAGCCAGCTGCTATTGCAGACTTAAAATTTCTCTCCTGGAAAACAGCTTTCCTTTTAGCAGTCACTTCAGCTAGAAGGATTTCCGAATTACAGGCTCTTATGGTAGTGGAGCCTTTCATCATTTTTCATGCGGACAGGGTATCTCTCAGGACCAGTCCATCCTTCATGCCTTAGGTGGTATCCAGTGTGCTCTTAATCAGACCATTCATTTGCCAACTTTCTTTCCCAATCCACAGAACAAGGGGGAGCAGATTCTGCATTCATTGGATGTACACAGGCAACTTAGATTTTACTTAAATAGGACAAAATCTCAAAGAAAATCTGAACAACTGCTGGTGGAATTTGCTGCAGGAGCAGAGGAAAATGCTATTTCTAAGCAAACCATTTCCAAATGGATAAGCCATTGTATTTGTTTCTGCTATATGCACCATGGAAAAACTATCCCCCAGGGGATCAGATCAAATTCCAGCAGGGCTGCATCTACTTCTACAGCCTTTCTCATTGGTGTTCCTGCCAGGGACATTCTAGAAGCTGCTACCTGGAGCTCCGTTCATACGTTCACCAAACATTACCATTTACCATTTTTCTCTAAAGCCAGAGCTGGCTTTGCCACTGCTGTATTGCAGGGCCTTATAGCTGGTCCTAATGCTGTATAATTCCCTCCACCAAAACATAGCTTTGGGAATCTACCCAAATGTAATGACTGCAATGGTAAAACACGAAGAACATAGTACAGTTGTGTACACTTACCATAAATGTAGATGTTCGAGTGTATTCACTGTTGCAGTCCTGGTTACCCTCCCTCTAGCCCCCTATTTTTCTCTGGCTATACCTCTACTTTCTTTCACTATGCTTAAAAGCCCTTTTGGTGTATTTGCTTTTGGGAATGGAGGTATATTTTTTGTGTTTTATCATTTTATTTGCTCCCCATTTGGGGGGCACTTGACATCTGGGGCAAGAAAAACTGATGTAAGGGTATCTGCTGCATGTTTTATACCCCTGACGTCATGGAAGAAGGGACAGCAACCGATGCAGGACCCAAGACTTTGTTAATCAGGCTGACTGAGGGCAAGCTGCCAGAAGATTACCCAAATGTAATGACTGCAACAGTGAATACACTTGAACATTTACATTTATGGTAAGTGTACACAACTGTACTTTTCTTCTGATGACCAGGATTTGCCCTCATCTACCTATGAGCATTCTGATGCAGAGGACTGCTTCCCCTCCAGAGGATTTCTATTTTGGTGAAACCTTGTATACTTTTAGGGAGCATTTTCGCTGGGAAAGCCAGGATTATTGTGACTCCAAAAAGAAGCTTAGGGAATACTTACTCCTGCCTCAACACAGGCCTTTAGCTATCCCTCCTGTAATGGACATTGTAGATGATGCCTTCTCGGAATCTAGCCTGACCCCTGATTCTTTACCTCCTGCTCCCAGAAAACTTGACGGGTATTACAGGGTACCTGACTGTCACAAGTTCCTCTTTAAAAATCCTACTGCCGATCCTGAGACCATTTCACAGGGACCCAAGGGCATTAAGGCTACTACTGCCAAAAATCCTACCCCCTCTGATAGAGATTCCAAGGCGCTGGATAGATGGGGGTAAGAAGGTATACACTTCTGCACCCTTGGCCATTAGGCCCTTAAGCTGCCAGTTTCATATGTTAAAAGTATTCAGCAGCATATTATTGGATTGCTTAAACAGAAAATTATGTTGATTCCTGACTGTGCTGAAAATAGAGATTTACAGGATTTAAAGCCTTCTGCTGAACAAGTTGGAAAACATACTTTGCAATTTGGTTTTGATTAATTAGAGGCATCTTGCAGGGCTGCTGTCACTGGGTCTGTACTTAGAAGGCATTCTTGGCTTAAGGAGCAATATTTGCCAGATCATGTTAAAGCTAAATTACTGGATGCTCCCTTAAACCATGACCGCCTTTTTGGCAACAAAGCAGAAGTAGTACTTAAAAAGTTGGAGGAAAAAGCTAAATCTATGCAAACTGTTAAAGATTTCCTGCTAGTACCACCTCCCAAATTTAGTAGGCATTGACCCTCTAAGAATTGGTCCTTTCCTGCCTCTTCCAGGCCTTCTCAGTCCAAACCCAGAACATCCAGGCTTCAGTCCCAAGGTTCTCACAGGTCTAAGCAGTGGGGGGCTTCCACTTCCAAAGCAGGGAGTAGTAAGACTCCCCCCATAGTAAACTTTCTCATTTACTTAACTTCAAACCTTCCAAGCCGTGCTCAACTGACTGTTCCTTTAGGGGGGAAAGATTGCCCTGCATGTAAAAAATTGGGAACTCATTACCCAGGACAAATGGGTTTTAAATATAGTTTCCCAAGGATACAGATTCCACTTCCACTCCTTACCAACCCCAAACGGTTGGCCAGACCTACCCCCAAATCAGTGGGCCGAGGCTCAAAAGCAAGTTATCTCTCTTTTAAGCATCAGGGCTATTCATCCTGTCCCAGAAGAAGAATGGGGGGCAAGTTTTCTACTCAAGACCTTTGGTTTCTACTCAAGACTTTTTCTGGTACCCAGAAAAGACAATTCCTGGCATCCTATCCTGGACCTGTCTATCCTAAACACATTTTTTGTAATCCCAAAATTCAAGATGCTAACTCTTCATCAGCTGCTTCCCATGCTAGGCAAAGATGCCTGGTTGGCAACACTGGATTTAAAGGAAGCCTACCTGCACATCCCAATCAGGGAATCTTGCAGAAGGTACCTAAGCTTCAGAGCAGGTTACTTGCACTATCAGGTCTCTGCACTGCCCTTTGTGAATACCCTGGGTGCAGTAGATAAGCCAAAGTGCCTAGCTGCAGTCATTGCATTTTGCCGGCAGAGAAATATTCAAATATATCTATACCTGGAAGATTGTCTAATTCAGGCAGAAAGCCAGGACATACTATTAAATCATCTGGCATTTGTAAAGAAATTGCTAACGTCTCTGGGGTACACCATAAACAAAAAGAAATCGCATCTTGTACCTTGCCAACAAATTGTATTCCTGAGAGCAAGCTTGAATACAACTTCCCAGATGGCCTTCCTCACGCCAGAGAAGCAAGTTCATTTGACAGCCTACTTCAAACTACTGGCCACAAAGACCCAGCTATATACAAGGAAAATACTGCAAGCCCTGGGGTTCATGGCCTCTTGCATTCTACTACTTCCATATGCAAGATTGCATATGAGGAAACTACAATGGTATCTAAAAGGCCTATGGTGTCAACATTCTCAGGATCTAGAGTCAATGATTCCTATCATACCTTGTCTACAGACACAATTCCTTTGGTGGGCAGAGGCCTGCCACCAAAACAAGGGACTGCCATTCACTCTACCCCCTGCTGCCCAAACCCTAACATATGTATGGGGGGCTCACTTGGCAGGGCAGTGCATTCAGGGCAAATGGAACCCAAATCAAATGCACCTGCATATCAATCAAAAAGAAATGTTAGCTGTACAGAATGCTCTGACAGCCTTCAAGGACCACATTCTTCCAGGACAATTATTGGTAAAGACGGACAACACCACTGTTATGTGGTACATAAACAAGCTGGGGAAAACCCACTCATACCCTCTCTGCAGACTAGCCATGGCTCTGTGGAACACAGCCTTCAGCTACCAAGTGCACCTAAAGGCTCAATTCCAGCCAGGAAAGCTCAATACACTGGCAGATGACCTAAGCAGAAATCTCATGGACCCACACGAGTGGAAACTGGAACCAAAAATATTCAACATGTTGAGAAACAAATGGGGGAGCCCAGAGATGGCCGTGTTTGCCTCCCTCCACAACTATCAATTGGACAAATTCTACACAAGGACTCCACACAAGCAAGCTTGGAAAGTGGATGCCCTGTCCTTCACCTGGAAAAACCTCTCAGTTTATGCCTTTTCCTCTGTGCCTCTCCTTTCCAAGGTACTACTAATGATCAAACAGGACAAACCAAGGACAATACTGATTGCACCAGACTGGCCATGCCACCATTGGTACCCCCTCTTGTGCAGTGTGTCACTGCGACACCATGGCACCTGTCTCAGACCCCTGCCCTGCTGTCCCAGCAGGCGGGCCAGATTCTGCACCCACAGCTTCAAATCCTGAAACCTGGCAGCCTGGCTAATTACCTGATCTCTCCGTTACCATCCCTCAGTAAGCAAGTGATGGATGTCATTCTGGAGGCAAGGAGGCCTAGTACTAGAAAATCCTATGCTGAAAAATGGAAAAGATTCTGTTCCTGGAGCCAAACTCAGGAGATGTGCACCTTTGCCCATTTTACCCCATATTCTTCAATACTTAACTGAGATGCTTCACAAGGGCCTTTCCTTTTCTTCCATCAAAATTCATGCCTCAGCCATTTCAGCTTATTACAATACAGAACCACCCCTCTTCTCTCATCCACTGCTGAAGCAATTCTTCAGAGTGGCCAAAAACTTAAGACCACCCAGGAGAACCCCTACTCCAGCCTGGGACCTTAACTTTGTATTGGAAAAGTTCACTATACCTCCCTTTGAGCCAGCTGCAAATGCAGAGTTGAAATTCCTTTCTTGGAATAAAACCTTCCTTCTAGCCATCACTTCAGCATGAAGGGTGTTTGAATTACAGGCCCTCATGGCAGTGGAGCCTTTCATCATCTTTCATGCTGACATGGTGTCCCTCAGGACCAATCCCTCCTTCATGCCCAAGGTGGTATCTAGTGTGGGCCTTAATCAGTCCATTCATTTGCCAACCTTCGTTTCTAATCTACAGAACAAAGGGGAATGAATACTACACTCCTTGGATGTGCACAGACAACTTAGATTTTACTTGGACAGGGCTAAGCCTCTCAGGAAATCTGAACAGCTGCTGGTTGCATTTGCTGCAGGGGCAGAGTGGAAGGCCATTTCAAAGCAAACCATTTCTAAGTGGATAGGCCATTGCATTCATTTCTGCTATAAGCACCATGGAAAACCTACCTCACAGGGGATAAGACCGCATTCAGCCAGGGCTGCATCTACCTCTACAGCCTTTCTCAGAGGTGTCCCTACTAGGGACATCCTAGAAGCTGTTACCTGGAGTTCTGTACATACCTTCACCAGGCATTACCACTTGCCAATTTTTTTCTAAATCCAGAGCTGGCTTTGCCACTGCAGTCTTGCAGGGCCTTACAGCTGGTCCTAATGCTATCTAATTACCTCCTCCCATCCTTAGCTTTGGGAATCTACCCAAATGTGATGATTGCAACAGTGAAACACGAAAAACATAGTACAGTTGTGTACACTTAGCATAAATGTAGATGTTTAAGTGTATTCGTTGTTGCAGTCCAGGTTACCCTCCCTCCAGCCCCCTGACTTCTATTAACTATACTTCTGCTCTTGCTTACTATGCTTAAAGCTTTTTGTTGTATTTGATTTTTGTTGGAGGTGTAACCTTGTATATAAAAGCTTCCCATTATGGGGGCACCTGACATCTGGGGCAAGAAAAACTGTTGTAATGGCATCGGCTGCATGCTTTATACCCCTGACTACCTGATGTCATGGAAGATGAGACAGCAACCAATTTAGGACCCAAGACTTTGATAATTAGGCCGACTGAGCGCTACTGCAAGCAGATAACCCAAATGTGATGACTGCAACAATGAATACACTCAAACATCTACATGTATGGTAAGTGTACACAACTGTACTTTCTGAGGTCTGTGCGTGCAGATGTCACATTTATGTTCCTTGGTTTATGGCCCTGCATGTGACGTCCCACGCACCTACAGCAGCCAGGCTTAAGGTTTTTATATAGGACCTGACGTTGGGTCGCCTGAGGCGGAAAATCCCACAGTATGAATACTGCAGTATGGAAGAGAAGGACATCTATGGTTATGGTAAGATTTTACACAACTATTCTTTACATTTGTTGGCTGTTCACAGATAGTTATGTTTCCATTTTCATAGAACAAAGAATTTCAGAAAAAATTATCAATTATTTGTTTGTTTTGCTGAAGTGAAATTGGGCAATTCAGTTAAAGTAACCTTAGCCAAATGGTTAACTGATTACATTTCCTTTGTCTGTAACAAATTGGGTCGGTCTTTATCAAAAACTGTAAGAGCTCATTCAACCAGGTACGTGGAAACTTCTTCAGTATTTTATCCAGGTCTTCCATGGAAGCTGCAGCTTGGGCTCATCCTTGTACCTTTATTACTCATTACAAATTGGATCTGGTCTCAAGGGGAAGAGCAGCCACTGGCTCAACAGTGCTCAAGAATATCATTCCTTTGAGTCCTCCCAGGATTCAGGTGGCTGAGGACACTGTCCCAAATTTTGAGGAATAAATGAAAATTGACATCGGATAAAGAAGTTATGTACTCACCATAATGTTCCATTTGTGTTGTACATTTTTATTCTTCCTCAACTCCCCTCCCTCCAACTCCCTACCTTTTGGTTTGTGACTTGGAAGAATGAGAAGATAGTAAGGGAACCATTGTTTCTGCTTTTGAGCACCAGGTGTTTCTTGTCGTAATGTTGTTTCTATTTTTCAATAAAGCAAGGCCAGCAAACAAGATCTGAGGTATAGTAGGAAACTAGAGCATTGTGGGTAAGGGAGGAGCTCGGGAATTTGCATTATGCACAAGCTGTAAAAAGCAGCAGAGTCAGATCTGAGGGTTGGATCTGAACCCAATTGAGGAAGAATGAAAATGGACAACACAGACAAAACATTACGGTGAGAACATAACTTCTTTTTTTAATCTCTTTGGTGACCTCAGTTTGCACCAAACTTTCTCATTGATCCATTCACCTTTTATGGCTACTGGGGGGGCGTACTTTATTTGAATTACACAAAAAGTTTGGAATTCAGGAGGTTATTATCGGTCTGTGTGAATGTAGAAACCCAAGTAACACACCTAGACTGGCTGGAAAACACAGTTCTGAATTAGGTAGGAATTAGCTGCCACCAGACTTTCACTTGCTTTGAGGTACACAGACATCAGAGTAAGTATATTTTGTTGGGTTATGGGGGCACAGCCTCTTGCTCTACCTTTTTATTTTTTCATTCTGAAGTTTATATTTGGCCAGGTTTTAGTATTAATTTTCTGCTTTTTGATGTAATGTAACTCTTTTTGCTTAGAACTAGCATTTTGCTGGCAGGAATTTACAGTGACATCAGTATGCTGTCACCGTGCTGCATGCGTTATTAGCAGTGTATGCCTGTTCCTGTCCAAACATAATTTTAACCTGTTAGTGGTATGTTCCTAGTCTCCACCAGGGACAGAAAACTGCAGCTCTAATACTTCACTACCTGCACTCATTTGTATTCTGAGACACTAGCAGAACTGGGGTTTTGCCAGTTCAGGTAGAATTCAGGCCTCTACACAAGCTGGACATTAATTACTGCTTTGTGTACATGGAAATGTTTTTTAAATATGCAGCTCCTAGAATGGGGCTATCCTCATCACTCAGAAATTGTATTTTGATTAAAAGGAAATTGCAATTTTCAGAAAAGAACAACTTTAAGATTTATTTTTTCTCTTGTGTGTATAGCAAAAGAATAAATTATTATTACTATTATTATTATTACTGTTAGTAGTTTTACTAGTATTATTTTTACTATTTTATTAGGAAACCAGTGGAGTTTCATTAACAATAGTTTACAGTCCCAGAGTCTTAGCAGATCAGCTAAAGGTAACAGCAGTCTGGATCGTCTATATTCAAGAAAAATCCGCAAACAGCTTGTTCATCATAAACAGGTAATTTTGTTTTTGTTGGGCGTTGTTCTTTAAAGGTAAGACTGAATTTTTGGAAAGCTAATCAAAGAAGTTCATTGCGCATGTATGGACTGTGTGGCTGTAACTGTTTAGTCAGATGTTTTGAACCATTAATTTAACAGTGAAGATCCTCCTGTGTTGATTTTTAGGGTTGGTACATTCGCTCCAGTTGGCATTTTTACTCTTAAAAACCCTCATTAAGGTATGCAGTTGTATGCCCAAACCTGCATGTATTGTGATGTAATTGATTAATTAAGAGCTGGGTACCCAGGCCATAACCCTGTGGTATAGAAAAAGTCCTCCCTGCAACCCAGGTGAACTAGGTTCAGTTAGCAGGTTCATATGCTGGAAAGCACTTGTCAGGGAGGACGGGACTGAGCGGTCATTGTGGGCTAAATTATCTTGGAGGAAGGGAAGTGATGTGCTTCATCACTGTCCTCTACAGGAGTTTAGAGGTATTGCACGTTAAAGCAATTGGCTGAGCATGCTGTGCTGCAAAGGGGCCAGAAGAGTTTTTCCTTGTGGGATGATGCAGGAGTTTCCTCCAAGTAGCAGCATTCAATGGCATCTCTGCCAACTTGTGAATGGGATCAGGCCAAGGTTGGGAGGGGGTTCCACATGACAGTCAAGTCAGCCTGCTGTCAGTCTTCCACACTCGTGTGAGGAATGACTGGGCAGACAGGGCTGTCACCCTAGCTGGAGAACAGATGGCCTACAGCCAGGGCTCTCATTTCAACTTGGAGTGACTGTGTCTCACCCCACACAGATAAGTGAGAATGGGCTGACTGAGGGCTAGAAAGAGGAGTTTGTAAGGCAGGTCATGTGGCAAAAACAAAGCTAGGTCTTCTGAGCCAACAGTACTTTTTAGCTGCTGTTACAGTTGAGATCTTGATCATTGATATTGTTAGGAATCCTAAATACTTGAATACTGAGTCTCCATGTGATAGTTATATTGCCAGCTGTGATTTGCCCTGACATAGTCTGTAATGTTATAGGGAGTAGCATGATTTCACAAGTTCCCCAAGTTCTCATCCAAAAATTATAGGGAATTCCTTACTTTGAAAGATTGACAATAAGCAAGAGCATCACAAAAGTGACACCGAGATGAGGTTGGAGATTGATTCTTCTAGATATATGTAAGTTAATTGTTCAGTCAACTTCAAGTACCTTCAGTATGGGTTGGAGCCTCCATCTGCATTACCATTGGCTCACACCATTGAGGAGGGGATAGTCATCCTGGGATTTGTTACATTGCTTTGCCCTGGTATAATCTACTGAAATTCAAGGTGATCCTGGTTGTCGTCCTTTGAATAATCTGGTCACAGATCAGCGGTAATCATGACTGAAGGCTCTACTCTTGAGTATATGCCCTAGGTACATGAAGTCAGTAATTCTCAATTGAAGAGGGTTTGTAAGATGTTTCCATGTCATGGTTCATAAGATATCAACTAGAGTGTTTGTGTGCTTGTTCATTTGCATCTCCACAGATCCCTGCCTGATGGCTGCCCTACTTATACTCATCTGGCCATCCCATTATGAGGGGCAGAGCCAGTCATCTCTGGGTTAGGTGATAACTGTGTGACCTATTTGTTCCCACCCAGATAGGTTAATCAGCTAATCCATTTTCCAGCAGTAGGAATGAGGTGGTGGGAAGTAGGCAGCTAGCTGGTCTTGTGGAATGGTGTACCCATCCCTTTGGAGCTTCCTCTCCCTCATGGTGGCTCTTTCTCAGCTCCCCTGCATTCTTTTTGCTTCTGGAAACATACATCCATTTGCTGTCTTCCCTTGCTTGTGCACTTGCACACTGGAAGATTGTAATAGGTATTGCCTAAAAGATGAGCCAATCCCCCCTCCCCCATAGTGGACAGACTGGCAGCAGTTGCTCACTTCCATCTTCTTTTTCTGCCTTGGCTCTGTTAGTGCCTAAACCATTATTTCGAACCTAAGCCATAGTCATAGTTGTATTCCTCCCTGCCACAGAGCCAGGCTAGCATCAATTAGATGATTAATGTCTAGTGAGAACTTTATTCATGTTGTGAGGTTGCACCCTTAGAGAGTCTGGTCTGTAGCTTGCAGTGATCTCCAGTGAGCTAACATTCATGCAATAGTGTGCCACTTGCTGGTTCTCTAATGCCCATTGCTTATCATCCTCGTGATCCCAAGTGCAAATATACTGTTAGTGAGTGATAATGGTACTGTCACATTCCAGCTGCTGTGAAAAGTTAGGGGATTCTGAAGCCACTTTGTTAGAGATAGAGAAGGAAGATAAAGATTCAGCTCCTTCTGCAGACTGACCACAGGATGACCACCTCCTTTTGAGAGGCTTTTAGGCTTAGGAGAAATAGCTGGGACTGACTTAAGTTGTCTCCTCCAGAGTCTGTCACAGAAATGCCTGGTATATATCTTAAAAAACTTGCTTGTTCCTGCTCTAAAGCTATTCATTAGGGGTCTAGTTTATGCTACCTAGACACACCTTACTTTTCCCGTTTGGATCCCAGAAAGGATGATGCTCTTTGCAAGCTCTTGCATGAAGGGATAAGGCAAAATTACTAAGCATGCTAGTGCTGAGTCCATCATCTTTTTTGGTTCAGCAAAGATCTGAGGCTACATGTTCTCACCATGTTGCCATGTGACAGAGTATAGGGTTTTGGACAGGTGTGGAAAGAGTGCATAGTCCTCTGCTAGGACATAGAACCCTCAAATATTCATGCCATCTGTTAGTGTGAGTCTGCCAAGTGTAGAAGGAAGGCTGTAGATAATCTCAAGATCTACATATAGCCTGGTTTCATGGGGAACCTCCATATTTCTCCCTCCAGATTTTGCAGTGGGCTTTCTGTCACTGAAATACCAGGAATCCACTTTTCTCCCTGCTGCAAGGAGGCATTTCTGGGTGCAGTTCTTGAGACCAAAGAGCATGCATATACTTTTCCCCGTAGAAGAGATTTCAGTACTGAAAACATTTTTCTCAGAAGCAGCAGAGTAGTGGTATATGCCAAAAGCACCATTCTGAAGGTTCGTGGAAACTTGTCCTCCACTTATCATGGATCTCTTTACCAGTTTACACAAGACATTCAGTTGTACCTAAGGAAACTGTGATGCCAGCATCTCCATCTACTCAAGAGGGTATTACCACTTGTATCTGCCATCCACAGAAAGTTTAGATTAATGACTTCTCTGGAGATAGCCATCCTGGGGGTGCCATTTGTGATCCCACATAGGATCCACACTTTGATGATGCAGCCATCAGATTTAGGCTGGGAGGTCCACACAGAAACTGTAAGGAAGATGGAGCAACTGGTTAAAAACCAAACATATTAGTATCAAATATGTTGGTCGTCTTTGTTTTTGCATTTCAGATTTTCAAATCTGGAAACCACTTGTCCAACAAGTGGTCATAGATGACACCCTAGTCATGTGGTATATCAGTAAGTAAGGGGGAACTTGCCTTCGGGACAAGAAATTAAACCTAGAAATCTTACTGAAATTGGTGAAGATATGGAGCAGCCCAGAGCATGATCTGATTACTTCCCTGAGAATCACCCAATCTGAAACTTTTGTGCAAGATACCTTTGCAAAGGTTCTTTAGCCATGAATGCAGTGCCAACCCTTATCCTCCTCAAGGTAAGGCAAGACAAGACAGGGCCAGCATAATATTGGTGGCTCCTCTTTTGCCTAGATCTCCCATTTGTTTCCTTTAAAGAACCCACACTCTTCCCTCACTTAAAATTTGCTAATTAAACAAAGAATGCTGGTCTATCCAGATCTGAAACGCTTCAAAATGACAGTATGGGAGATGGCCCCAAATCCTGTACTGGATTTCTTTTTCCACTGAGGTGTATGTATACTAAAGAAAGCCAGAATACCTGCTAGAGAGAACCCCTCTTTGGCTAAGTGGAACAGATTTTCTAGTTGCTGTAAAGAACATGATGTGTAACCCAAGACAGCCACAGTTCATTACCAATCCCTTTGATAAGGGTCAGTGTTATACCTCATCCAGGTTTCTTTTTGGCTGTCTTGACTTGCTTGGCTCTGCAGTCAGGCAGATCTTACTGAGACTTTCATTTGATGCCCCCAAGGAAATCTGTGACCCCAAGTACCATAACTTGTAATAGAAATGCAAACTTTCCCTCCCTTCAAACTAGTCAGTTCAGCATTGATCATATCCTTATTCTAGAAGACACTTATCCTAGTGGTTGGTACCTCAGCTAGTAGAATTTCAGACCTGCAGGCCTTAATATGCAAAAAGCCCTATATAATATTCTACAAGGACATGGTGGCCCCTCAAGTCCAGTCTTTCTGTTATGTAAGAGTTAATTGTAGAGATGTTCTTGACTAGGCCATTCAACTCCCTATCTTTCTACCTGTTTAGAAAAGTGGAGGAAGAATTTCTGCACTTCATGGATGTGCATAGACAAATGAGATAGTATACTGATGGAACAAAGGACTTCAGGCAAACATGTCATCTCTTCTCAGACAGTCTCTTTCATACCAGGAAAACTGGGCAGACCAGTCTCCAAATACCCCACCCCAAGTTACTGGCTGGTCACAACTCTTTGTATTGTGGACACTATTGAAAAAACTTGCAAGGGTTCATTAAACTCACTTTTCAAGGGCAGCAGCCAGTAGATCTGCCTTTTTCAAGAAATGTTTTCATTCAGAGTACTCATAAGATAGCTGCCTGGACCTCCACCCACACTTTATCTGGGTATTATAAGCTAGATAATCTGCACAGTAACATAGCAGGGTTTGCCAGCGTAGTTTTGCAAAGTCTTTGTTTTCCTCCACCTTAGATTTATGGCCAGATTTTATACTTCTTCAGTACCATTCTGTTCATTATGAATGGTGATGCAATAGAAATTCTTACAATGAGCATAGTGCAGTTATATGAGCATGTTGTTCGTTACAGTATCTGTGCAAGCAGATGGATCATTGGTGTAGTATAAGTTGCCTTCCTCCTAATCCATGGCATATTCAGTCTCCTCATTATGCTCAAGAGCCTACTAAATCTAAGTTTAGAGGCATGCTCTTGTACTGGATCCTTTGTATTGTATAGAAGATTACCTTTTCAGACCTGAGCACAGAGTCTTTGTGCAGTCATTCTTCTTGATGACCCCCTAAAGAAATTAATATGATGCAGATTAATCTTCCCTTTGCCCCATGCATCATACTAATAGGGAAAGTCCAGGTTTGAGGACATTAGGCTGGACTGTTTAATGTCCAGCTGCAGCATAATTCCACTCATTATGAATGATACTGCAGTAGTAATCCTTCATCTTAAATACATACTTTAATGATGAATGTGCTCCTACAGTTGTACTTTTTTCTTAATAGCCCACTTCTTGTGTCATCATTTCTTAAAACGGACTACTGTGCATTTTGCTAGTGAATTTTGTAACTCAACAGAATAGTATTTTGACTGTCTTCATCTTAGTAGTGTAAGCATCTTCAGAATCTGAGGGCATCAGTCTCTGAAAGAAAAAAAATGGCAAGTGACACTCAGTGTAGGCTAATAACTCCCAAATTTATTTTCGGTTGCTGCTGATTTTTTGTATTTCTCTTCAAGAAAAGTAAAAGAAAGGCTTTTTCCAACATTAATTTGCAGAAATGTAGCACAGTAAACCTTTTCTGCCTTCTTAGTTAATTGATGGTGTGGAATAGGTAGATTTACAGGATACAAAGGGTTTATTTTTGGATAAATTTTCTTGAAGGAAAACAAGTTCTTGTAGTTGCCAGGTGGGCTGTTTCAGCACTGAGAATTATATATTACTTCCAAACAAACTCTTAAAAGCAAATGCATTTTGCAAGAGGGGCTGGAATTTACTGGAGGAAATCTACAATGTAACCAAGGTACTGGGAGCAAATAATTCTGAAAGGAAAGATAGCAGGAAAAATACAAAAAAAGTGCTGAGAATTGCACCAGGATACTCCAAAACATGAATGCAACAAATATAAACGCTGTTCTTGAAGCAAAGGAAATTTATTTAACGAAACACAGTACTTGTAAAGTGTTTTTCGTCCCACTAAATAGTGGGACGACTTCAGACAAATAAATGTTCTCAACTGCTGTTTAAATAACCCTGTCCTATATTTAATAGGACCACACCTAATTGATACAATTAAAATCAAAGTAACAGTTGGTGGTTTAAATTAGTAAGAGTAAAAGATGCAGGCATTAACACTGTGTGCAAAACCATCATGTAACGCAATGTGTTCAACAAATCAAACACATGATTTAAACTGTTCTAACACCCACATATATTAAATAATTATTAATATTTACTGTGTAAAATGTGTTTACTTATAAAGAATAATACTGTAAAAAAATAAGTAAATATATATATATATATATATATATATATATATGTAGCAGCTGCGGCAAAAGAGCCATGCATAAAAGGTCACCAACAGATAAGAGACCACACAAAATACACATTTTACATATAAAAATATATAAAAAACATAAAAATCAGTAGGTATATGTCTGAACAACTAATTCATGTTCCCACAAAGTAAAGGCATACACACCTTCAAGTTTTGTGGTGCAAGTAACATATAATAAATATATTTACATTTAATAAATATCAGAATATACATTTTACCTATAAAAATGTATAAAAACCTTCAAGCTTTGTGATGCAAGCAGCTAATATAGTAAATATATATGTACATTTAATTAATGTGATGTGTGTAAATGAAATATGAATAAATATAAATATAAGAATTAAAAATTAAATATAATGTAAAGAGCCTGACTGTTGCCTGGTCAAACTCCTCATTTTTAAAATGGGATATATAGAGCAAGTCTCATTAAGGCCTGGGAATGAACAAGCATTGGTACGAAGTTGCCAATACAGTTGTAGTATTTCCAACCGTACAGAGTCAGGGCCCCCCCGACCATCATTTTGAACACAGTCTACCGCCTTAAATGAAAATGTATGGTGGAGAAAATCACTAACATGTTTGGCTAATGCATTTTCTAATTTGCCTTTCTTTATATAGTAAAGATGTTCGTACATCTTCTCACGTAGCCTTCTATCTGTTTACCAAAGTAAAATGCTAAACATTGTTGGCATTGTGCAACATAAACAACACCTTTGAACTGGCAATTGAATCTATTTTTACCTTAAATGTATGGTTTCTAATTTTGAAGGTGTCACCAGTGGCTATATTAGGACAGAAGTTACACACGTTATATTGAAACATACCCTTTCTCCATGGCAACTTTGGGGTATTACTCCATGATTTGCTTCAAATTCCTTCCCCTTTTCCACACTATTTTAGGTGTGTTAGGCAATTTGTTTCTTAACTCATTGTCGTTGAAAATCAATGGCCAATTTTTGTGGATGATAGACTAAATAAATTCACTATTGGTACTAAAGGGTGTTATAAAAGACAAATTCAATTGGTTATTTTCACTGTGTTGAGTCTGAATTGTGATGTGTAGGCATTTATCCAGGACTGGTTGGAAAAAAACTAACCTTCTCTTTTCTTGGACTTCCTCAATGAGGTTAATAATCAGTTGTTTTGGATAACCTCGGTTGGTAAACATATTTTGTAATGTTTCACATTCTTCTAAAAAATCAAGCTCCCTTGATACCATCCGAGCGGCCCGGACCCAACTGCCCTTTCACTACAGATCTCTTTTGGTACTAAGGGTGGTTACTTTCATAATGTAAGAAACTATTGGAATAAGTATCCTTTCTGTAAGTCTTAGCACAGTAGGTTTTGTTCTGAAAGTCTTTCCATAGTTCTACATCTAAATAGACAATCCTGTCCTTACCAAATGTGTACGTGAATTCCAAGAATTCAGAACTGGTATTAAAATAGGTTACAATGTTCTTCGCTTCATTTTCGTCTCCTTGGATTAAAATAAAAATGTCATCAAGGAAAAGTGTGTAGAGTTTAATCTGATTGTTCACTTTTCAGCACAATTTCCTGCTCCCAGTAAGCCATCACTAAGTTTGCAAAACTACCTCCACATGTGGATCCCATGGCGACCCCTACTTTCTGGAGGTAAATTTTGTTATTAAAGGTCAAACAGTTGTAAGACAAAACAATGTCTAATAACTCTAAAACAAGTGATAGTTCAGCTTGGGCATTTCTGCAAAAGGAGGCAAACCCATTCTATACCAAGCTCGTGGGGTATACATGAGTACAAAATCCCTCACATCTACAGTTAAAAAATGAAGATTCTCATCAAATGTGAGGGTATTAATTTTCTCAAGAAATGACGAGAATCCTTACAAATGTCCACTTCCTGTTTCACATATTTTTGTAGTATATTGTCTACTACTTTCGTACAAGGATAAGTGATACTGTTCCTTCCATCAACTAGTGGTCTCATGGGAGGGTCGGAAAGTGATTTATGAATCTTAGGAATACCAAATAAAATAGGAGTCCTGGGTGTAATAATAATGAGATAATTAAATGTTTGCAGGTCAATTCTACCTTCAATGAAAAAATCCTTGCCTCTCTGGCTTTGTCTCCAAACCTTCCAACCTGGGCTGACCCTCTAATATACTTATTCCTAATCCTGTCCACCCTCGTCACGCCCAGTGCAAATCTTAACATTTTTAACTCTGCCACATCCAGCTCAAACTCCTTCCTTTTTGTCAATGCCACTGTCTCCAACCCATATAACATAGCTGGTCTCACTACCCTCTTGTAGACCTTCCCTTTCACTCTTACTGGTACTCATCTGTCACAAATCACTCCTAACACTCTTCTCCACCCAGTCCATCCTGCCTGTACTCTCTTCTTCACCTCTCTTCCACACTCACCATTACTCTGAACTATTGATCCCAAGTATTTAAACTCATCCACCTTCGCCACCTGTACTTCTTGCATCCTCACCATTCCTCTATCCTCCCTCTCATTCACATGCATATATTCTGTCTTAGTCCTGCTGACCTTCATTCCTCTTCTCTCTAGAGCATATCTCCATCTCTCCAGGGTCTTCTCCTCCTATTCTCTACTCTCATTACAGATCACAATGTCATCTGCAAACATCATAGTCCACAGGGACTCCTGTCTGACCTCGTTTGTCAACCTGTCCATCACCATTGCAAATAAGAAAGGGCTCAGAAATTTTCCTTGATGTAATCCCTCCTCCACCTTAAATGCATCCATCACTCCCACCACAGACCTCACTGCTGTCACACTACCCTCGTACATATCCTGTACCACTCTTGCATACTTCTCTGACACTCCTGACTTCCTCATACAGTACCACAATTTCTCTCTAGGCACCCTGTCATATGCTTTCTCTTAGTCTACAAAATCACAATGCAACTCCTTCTGACCTTCTCTGTACTTCTCCATCAACACTCTCAGAGCAAACAACGCATCTGTAGTGTTCTTTCTTGGCATGAAACCATACTCCTGATTACTAAACATCACGTCCCTTCTTAACCTAGCTTCCACTACTGTTTCCCATAACTTCATGCTGTGACTGATCAGTTTAATCCCTCTGTAGATGTTCTTCGTGTTTCACTGTTGCAGTCATTACATTTGGGTAATTTGCTTGCAGGTTGCCCTCAATCGGCCTGAATTCCAAAGTCTTGGGTCCTGCGTTGGTTGCTGTCGCCTCTTCTCTGACATCAGTGCGCCAGGGATATAAAAGATGCAGCCGACGCCATTTTCTTGCTGAGTGGTGCCTGAAGCAAAAGCAGTTCGCAAGTGCTGGTCGGCCGACTCCTGAGATTTTCAAAATCGAATTTCAGATCTGAAGTCTTCTTTAAAGCTAAGTACCCCGTTGGGGAAACTTTTTTCTTGCTCCAGACCGATGTCAGAAAAAGTTAACAATTGTATTTCTTGTGGGAAGCAAATACCTCATAAGAATTTTCATTCTTACTGTATTCCTTGCCTAGGCCCTGATCATGACGTTGCTAGCTGTCAGTTTTGTGCTAGATTTAACCAACGCACTATTAAACGTCGGTACGATTTTTGCCTTTCATTACTTTGGCCGAAAGTTTAATTATATAATGCCGTCGGAACAGCCGACGACCGGAGTTTATAAAAAGCGCAAGAAAAAGGACAGGCATCCGAGGTCCAAAACCGACGACGAGGCCCCCGCTAGGCCGTTCACCGGTTCTCAGTGAGGCACTTTCGCAGCCCCTGACGCCTGCTACCTCAGAGCCACAGGCCGCTTCCGACTCCCACGTGGAGCCGACTAGGCCTCTGGATACTCAAGGTATAGGACTCTCGGAAACTGTTCCCTCAGATGGGTCCAGAGCCACTGAGCAGGCATCGGCTTCTGATGGTGTTTTCAGACCTACACAATTATATGTCAAGCCAACCTCAGCTTCAAAGACAAAGACTAAAAGAGCTCTAATGACAAAGAAACAAGTACAGCATTCTCCTGGACATTCTTCCATGCCTAAGAAACAGATGCTTAAAATGTCCGAAGACCTAATTACTTTGACCCCTCCTGATAAGAGGCCTAGGCAAGACACAGAATATGACTCTTCTGATCAGGTTTCAGTTTCCTCTGATTCCTCTTCTGAACAGGGATACTCTTTTCCTCCCTATGAGGATTCTGATGCTGAAGAATCTATTCCTTCAGCCTCTCCTCCTGAGGATTATTCTTTTGGGGAAACCCTGCCTACCATGAGGGAGCATTTTCACTGGGAGAGCCAAGATTACTCAGAATCTAAGAAAAGGCACAGAGACTTTCCTTTACTACCTCAGCACAGACCTCTTGCTATTCCACCTGTTCTAGACATTGTAGATGATGTATTTTCAGAGTCCAGCCTGTCTCCTGACTCTTTACTCCCTGCACCTGCTAAGCCAGACAGATACTACAGGGTTCCAGACTCTCATAAATTTCTATATAAAAACCCTGCTTCTGACCCAGAAACTATATCTCAGGGTCCCAAAGGGGTCAAGGCTTCCATTGCAAAAAACCCTGTCCCCTCTGATAGGGATTCTAGGGCACTGGACAGATAGGGGAAAAAAGTTTACACTTCTGCTACCTTGGCTGTAAGGGCTTTAAATTGTCAGTTTCATATGCTTAAATATCAGCAATACTTACTGTCACTGCTTAAACAGAAAATGTTAACAAATTCTGAATGTTCAGATAACAAGGAAATGCAGGATTTATTGCATGCAGCTGAACAAGTGGGGAAGCATACTTTGCAATGTGGTTTTGATTCACTGGAGGCCTCTTGCAGGGCTGCTGTTACGGGTTCTGTCATTAGAAGACATGCTTGGTTAAAGGAACAGAATCTGCCTGATCATGTTAAAGCAAAATTATTGGATGCTCCATTACAGCATGATACTTGGGTGTTAAGGCAGAAGAGGTGTTGAAGAAAATTGAGGATAAAGCGAAATCCATGCAGACAGTTGAGGATTTCCTACAGGTACAGCCACCCAGATTTAGCAGGAACTGGCCTACAAAGAATTGGTCCTTTCCAGTGTCAGACAGGCAACAAAGAGGCAGATACAGATGCCCCAGAGGCAGATCTCAGCCCCAAGGCTCATACAGGCCTAAACAATGGGGTGCTTCTACCTCCAAAAGCAGAGAAGACAAATCACAACCATACAGAAAACAGTCCCAATGACTTTCCTCTGCCAGAACCAAGCACTTATCTTTTGGCAGCCCCCTTAGGGAGAAAACTAGCACTTTTTTCACCAAATTGGCACAAGATTACCCAGGACAAATGGGTCTTGAACATAGTGTCTCAGGGCTACAGGTTCCACTTTCACACCCTGCCAAGGGCAAAAAGTATGCCAGACCTGCCACACAATCAATGGGCAGAGGCACAAAAGCAAGTTTCATCCCTCATGGACATGAGGGCCATTCAACAAGTACCACAACAAGAGCAGGGACAAGGATTTTATTTGAGACTTTTCTTGGTGCCCAGAAAGGGCAAAGCCTGGAGACCAATACTGGACCTGTCTATTCTAAACACATTTCTGGACGTTCAAAAATTCAAAATGTTGACTCTGCAGCAGCTGCTGCCCATACTGGGCAAGCAGGCTTGGCTCGTAACTTTGGGCCTAAAAGAGGCATACCTGCATGTCCTAATCAGACAATCTTGCAGAAGATAATAACCAAAAATTCGTATCCAGCGGTGTAAATCCCCCTCTGTTCAGAAACCAAACAGTAAAGAACAAGCCAAATATAAAGGCAGAGAGGTAACCAAGGCTTCTCAATAATCCATTCATAAAGTGCCTATATCTGCAACTGGGATGTTTTCCAAGAACCAAGCTTAGATGTAAAAGCAAAAGAATTTATTTAATAAAATTGTTGCCGGTAAGCGCTTTCACATTTGCTTCCTCAGACCGTTAACATTCAAAAAATCAGTCTGCTCCTTTTATAGTAGTCATGTGTTTCATCTTATAAAACTTTAAAGTGATACAAACCAGATTATTGAAAGTTTCATTAAGGAAGGTTCAGTGTCATAACATTTCTATATTAGATGGAGTAAATTCATATCTATAAAGAATTTACTAGGTACACATCATTCAGTACTTACTAAAACATACTAATATATAATGTTTGTTGCTAGAAAAGCATATCTAAATAATAATAATTACTACAGCATTTAGAAGCATTAACTGTTGCATGAAGCTCAATAAATAAAATATTTAAATAAAATGTTTTCAGTATGTACTATAGATGCATTAAACTGTGTTATTCTACGTATACCATTCATGTATAAAACTATCAAAAACATTATAAGTATGCTAATCATACAAAACAATATTCACAAAACTAGTAGAAGTCGCTAATCGTCAAGAACACAAGTTAAAAAAGTCAGCAATTGGCAAATTACGTACATTTATAACAAATATCTTTAAAATACTTTAAAGGCATTTATAAAGGCCTATCATTATATATTTACACTAAAGCCTAACTAAACATAGATATACGAGTTGTTAATATTGTAAATAGCGCTTATTTAAGGCGTCTGGCTCTTAACACTGGTCGAATGGAAGCTCGTTCATTAAGGCCACTGCCTTTATCTGCTCTAAGGCGAATCATCCAATTAACTTCTACTCTCTCAGTAGTGTTACGAATATTCCCTTGTCTTAATATTGGCAGGACACTATCTATAGCCATAAAAGTAAAGCTGTGTTGGTTACCATATTGGCCTACATGCTTAGCCAATGCATTGTTACTATGTCCAATCCTAATGGCATACTAGTGTTCTCTAATCCTAATTTTAAATGCCCTATTAGTCTTACCGACATAAGAAACTTGGCATTCTTGGCACCTAGCTAAGTATACCAAGTTAGCTGTATTACATGTGGCATCAACTTTAAACGTGAATATCTGACCAGTATCTGGGTGCTCAAAGTATTCGCTTCACATATGTACTTGCAATGTTGGCATTGTTTACAAGGGTGGGTTCCCAACAAGGCCACTTTTTCTCGACCATCATGGCGATGACAAAGTAGCATCTTAAGATTGTTCCTATTTTTATACTGGAACTTAGGAGTGATGCCCACTAATGACCCAATCTCCTGGTTACTTGTGAGAATCGACCAGTGCTTATAAATGATATCAAATGATGTCCTTCCTATCATTAGTATAATACATTTGTATTTTTATTTGCTCATTGTCTACTTGTCCAACCATGGGTTCATGTATATGATCGGAGAAATAAGGTGCCGCTCTATTTGATCTTAATCTATGTATGTCTTCTATAGTTCTATCAACTTCATGCGGCTTGTAACCCCTTTGAGCAAGTCTCAGTTTAAATTTATCTAGTTCATTCAGGTAACCCTCTTGTGTGGCATTAAGCCTAGAAATTCTCATACCCTGACCTTTAATGATATTCCAAAATATATAAGGTGGGTGCATACTTGTCCTATGTAGGAGGCCATTCCTATAGCATTTCTTCCTATACACACCAGTATTCACTTTTTCTTCCAGCACCCTCTCCACATAAACATCCAAGAAGTCTATGCGGTGTAAAGAGTGCTGATGCGTGAATTTCAAGTAGGAGGTCAGCCCATTGATCAAGGTCATGTATCTATCAAGTTCGAGTTGATTACCTTGCCAAACAAGGAAGACATCGTCCACAAAACGACGATAAAAGCATACGTGGGAGGCATGTAAATCACAAGGAAACAAGACATCTTCCTCCCACATAGCTAGAAACATGTTGGCGTAGCTATTGGCACAGGAAGTGCCCATAGCCACGCCATCACGTTGGATATATACATCAGTTCCATATATAAACACGTAATTCTCTAAGATGACTTCCATAAACATAGAAATCAAGTCAATATGTTTTTCAGTATATTCACTGTGTAGCGTCAGATACTTTTTATGGCCTCAACCCCCTCTCTATTAGGTATGATAGTAAATAGCGATTGGACATCCATAGTAACAAAATACATATTTTGAGACATATTAGTATTCTTAAAGAACTTATATAATTCTACTAGAAATTGTTTAGTATCCCTGAGGATATACTCATTTCGTTCAACAACAGGTCTTAAATGTTTCCCTACATATAACGAGAAAGGCTCAGTGCTCCAATTGTGCCATGTTTATGTATTTTGGGGATGCCATGTATGCTTGGTATCATAGGGTACTCCACAAATAAATATTTTGCCAGTTCCTGGTCAATGCACTGACTAACATGCAAGTCATGAACTATATCTATCATTTTGTAAATGATGCTCTGAAGCTGTTGTTCAGATATAGTCTTATAATACCTCTCATCTGCTAACGTATCCAACATGTTATTGTGATAATGTAAGAAATCCATTAAAAACCAAAGGGTCTCCTTTATCTGCTGGTCTAAAAATTACATTTTTATCTGCTCTAAGCCTATTCAACGCCTGCTTTTGTTGGAAAGTCAAATTATATGCCTTTGTGAACTGTGTGTTTGAGTAGCAAATAACTGATATGCATCATCTTCTACAACTTTGTAGAAGGCCTCTAATAAAGGGTGATTTTGAGGTACATATTCACTCAATTTCCTCAATGATGGTTGTACACTGTTGAAATTATTACCAAACTGGTATCTAAGCATTACATTTCTATTAAACAGTTTCAAATCTGTTAGTACATCAGTGATTCTACTATTTACACTAGGAATAAATGTTAAACCTTTATTTAACAGTTCAAGTTCGTACGAGTCCAAAGGTCGATGTAAAGTATTCCATACTAAGTCAGTATTCATTTGTTCCACATTTTCTTGAGTGTCTGTCCTTGTATCCTTTCCCCGGATAGTTTGCGTTTCTGCCTCCCTCGACTGGCAGACCTATCTCGTCTGTCCCCCCTCCCCATGGATATGGGAAGGGGAAACTGGGGAAAAATTGTTTCATGTGGTAGTTGTGAGGCACTCAAGGCAGTGTTCTTAGTTGTCTTAGAGCGTACTACAGGACCCTCTGTAGGCTCATTGCTCTCACAACCAGCGTCTATATGTACTTGAGCTGTAACCAAATGTTTATGTGTGACCAGATTATTGTCTGAGTTCGTTCCTGTGACACTGGAGAGTCCTGGGTGAGAATTAGTAGATGTAACAGAAGCTTGCAAGCATGATGATAGTTCTGGTACAGTATTAGGTAGTATATGACTCTCTTTAGTTGGTAGGGGCATGCTATCATTTGAAGTCACAATGTTAGTAGAATTGTGCTGAACTCTAGGCCAAGTAAACACATGAGATGTGCGATAATCTCGTACATCCCTGTCTATTTTGTCTTTCTTTTGATGTATAAGTCATCTTTCATAGACCATGATGCCATCCAGCATATTGGAAACTGCTCTTTCAGCAAAAGTGTCTGGATATTTGGTGCTAATATCATGTTGTTGAATCATGACCGACTGTTTAAGTTCATCTTCTATAGGTTTAAAAAAGTCTAAAAGAAGCTGCATATACTTCATACTGTGTTCAAGATTCAACTTCTGCCATTTAATAAGAAGCTCAGGGTACTGATCGCCATAGGTCGGCATCTTCAGCACTCTTAGGCCTCTTGGTACTATATTCTTTTTAAGACATACTTCAAAATACAGTCTTTGTGTAGACAACCATTTCAGTCTAAGTATATCAGCCTCTAAATTATGAACAGCTTCCTGCAACTGTTGTTTAATGTATGTAGGGAAAGTATCAGCACTTTCCCTGTCTTCTGTTTCATAATACATAAGTGGATTTTCATCATTAAATATACAGGCCATTAACTTCTTCTTTAAGCATTCGCTCCTGTTAACAGAATCAAAACTTTTATCACTTGCCTGTTTATTAAGGTGAAGTCTTACTTCAGTGTTATTTGATGCTGGCAAACCACTTGCTTCAGCGTCTTGTGCTGTGACATCTGGTCTATAATCCAACTCTATATCTTCATTTGTTCCAGCCATGTCACCGTGGATAAACGTATAAGCACCAAACAATAAATAATAACCAAAAATTCGTATCCAGCGGTGTAAATCCCCCTCTGTTCAGAAACCAAACAGTAAAGAACAAGCCAAATATAAAGGCAGAGAGGTAACCAAGGCTCTGCACTGTCCTTTCGCTTATCTACTGCGCCCAGGGTCTTCACAAAATACCTGGCACCAGTAATTGCATTTTGCAGACAAAGAGTAATTCATATATATCCTTATTTGGACGACTGCCTTATTCAAACAGAAAACAAAGACATTCTACTAAAGCATCTGGCGTTTGTAAAAAGATTGCTAATTTGCCTAGGGTGCACAGTAAACGAAAAGAAATCAAAACTAGTACCCTCTCAAGAGATAATATCCTTGGGTGCAAGCTTAAATACTGCTGCCCAGATGGCTTATCTCACGCCAGACAAACAAAGGCAACTGACTTCTTTCTTCAAAATGTTTACAACAAAGACCCAGTTATCTGCAAGAAAAATTCTGCAGGCTTTGGGCTTCATGGCATCCTGCATTCTGCTAATTCCATATGCCAGACTGCATATGAGGAAACTACAATGGTATCTAAAAAGTGTTTGGACTCAACATTGCCACATCCTGGAAACATTAATTACCCTCATTCCCTGCCTGCAACAGGAGTTTCGATGGTGGGCACAGGCCTGTCACCACAACAAGGGACAGCCATTCACTTTAGCCACAGCCAGGCAGACACTAACAAAGGATGCATCAGATTATGCCTGGGTGGCCCACATGGCAGGAAAATGTATTCAGGGCACATGGCCCACAAGCCAGATGCATCTTCATATCAATCAAAAAGAGATGCTAGCTGTTCAGAATGCCCTGACAACTTTCAAGGATCTACTTCATCCAGGATAACTACTGATAAAGACGGACGATACTACAGTCATGTGGTACATAAACAAGCAGGGAGGCACACATTCCTACCCCCCGCTGCAGACAAGCCATGACTTTGTGGGACACAGCATTGACTTATCAAGTTCACCTGCAAGCACAATTCCTGCCAGGAAAAATAAATACTCTGGCAGACAAATTAAGCAGAAACCTCATGGATCCCCACGAGTGGAAACTGGATCCACAAGTCTTCAGCATAACAAGAAAATGGGGATGCCCAGACATAGATCTGTTTGCCTCCCCTCACAACTGCCAACTACAGAGATTCTGCCCAAGGATTTATCACAAGCAAGCATGGAAAGTGGTTGTCCTATCCTTCAGCTGGAAAAACCTAACAGTATATGCGTTTCCTCCACTGCCTCTCCTCCCCAAGGTACTCCTAAAGGTCAGGCAAGAGAAGCCAAAAATTATACTGATTGCCCCAGACTGGTCACGCCAGTACTGGTACCCAATCCTAAAGAACTTGTCTCAAGGTCCAGCCTGGACATTGCCTCAAACTTCTCACTTACTGACCCAACAAAACAATCAGATCCTGCACAGCCAACTCAGGACCTTAAATCTGGCAGCATGGCGGATAATGTAGCCATTCAGAACACTCCTCTTTCCAAAGCTGTAATGGATGTTATCTTGGAGGCCAGGAGGCCCAGTACCAGAAAATCTTATGCAGAAAAATGGAAGAGATTTTGTGCTTGTAATCAGGAACAAGGAATTGACACGTTTGTACCAAATATTCCTCAGATTTTACAATACTTAACTGAGATGCTGGACAAAGGCCTATCCTTTTCATCAATTAAGATTCATGCCTCTGCCATTTCAGCCCGTTACAATATGGAACCACCTATCTTTTCTCATCCTCTAATAAGGCAGTACCTCAGAGGGGCCAAAAACACAAGACCTCCAAGAGAGCACCAATACCTGCATGGGACCTCAATTATGTCTTGGAAAAACCCACACTGCCTCCTTTTGAGCCAGCCTCAACAGCTTATATAAAATTCTTATCCTGGAAAATAGCTCTGCTCCTAGAAATAACCTCTGCAAGACGAGTCTCTTTGTTACAGGCACTCATGGCTGTGGAACCTTTTATCATTTTCCATCCAGACAAGGTTTCTCTGAGGATGAACCCTACATTTATGCCTAAGATGGTGTCCAGTGTGGCCCTTAACCAAACCATTCACTTGCCTACCTTTTATCCAAATCCACAGAACAAGGGTGAGAGACTTCTGCATTCTTTGGACATACACAGACAGCTACGCTTCTACTTGGGCAGAACTAAAGCTTTCAGAAAGACTGAGCAACTTTTAGTGGCATATGCTGCAGGATCACAAGGAAAGGCTATCTCAAAACAGACTATTTAAAAATGGATAGGCCATTGCATTAGTTTCTGCATGGAAAATCAGTGCCTAAGGGCATTAGGCCACTTTCTGCCAGAGCAGCAGCCACTTCACCAGCCTTCCTCAGTGGAGTACCAACCAAAGACATCTTAGAGGCTGCAACTTGGAGTTCAGTGCACACTTTTACAAAGACTACCACTTACCTCTCTCGTCTAAATCCAGAGCAGGCTTTGCCACTGCAGTTCTGCAGAGCCTCATAGCCTCTCCTAATCCTATTTAGCCCAGCCACCCATCCTCAGCTTTGGGATTCAACCCAAGAGTAATGACTGCAACAGTGAAACACGATGAACATAGTACAGTTGTGTACCTACCATAAATATAAATGTTCGAGTGTATTCACTGTTGCAGTCCAGGTTACCGTCCCACCATCCCCCTTTCATTTGCTGGGTCTTATCTGTATTTCTCTATTCTATACAACCTATGTGCTGTATTTGCTTGTAGATGAAGGAAATGTTTACTTTAGTGCATGCATGTTTATTGGCATAATCTATTTAGCCTACCCTTTTGGGGGCACCTGACATCTGGGGCAAGAAAAACTGAACAAAATGGCGTCGGCTGCATCTTTTATACCCCTGGCGCACTGACGTCAGGGAAGAGGCGACAGTAACCGACGCCGGACCAAGACTTTGGAATTCAGGCCGACTGCGGGTAGCCTGCCAGCAGGATAACCCAAGAGTAATGACTGCAACAGTGAATACACTCTGTACTTTCCTTCCAGTTTATCTGGTATAGCAGTAAATTTCAGGTTTTCTCTGCACACTCTGTCTCTAACTCTAGTATTTTTTTAAACAGTTTTTTTGAGAAATTTCGTACTCAGCCAGCCTTTCTTCGTTTCTTCCTCTGATTTTTGCAGTTTTATCAGTCATCTGATAGTTGGTTAAAGCATCTGTTTTTTTTTCCAACATTTTGTTATTGGAGTTGATATACTCCTTCAGTGTTTCAGTTCTTTTACTCACCTCTGAGTACATTTGATTTATTTTTTCCTCTGTATTACTGGAAGCCATCTCTTGTACCAAAGTTGAAGCTTGAACTGCTTTTTCCAGAACCGTTACAGGTTTCTTCCTAGCCAGTGTTTTCAGTTCACCTTTTTTGGTTAATTTTCTTTCAGGTTCTTTAAATTTCTTCTTTGCTGCCATCCAGGCAGTGTACTTCCTAGCCAGTGACTGAATGATAATCAGTTTGACAGTATCACTAGCTCTTGTATCTCAGTTTCTTTTCACGCTGGGAGTACTGAAATTAAGCTGTTGATCAGTGTGAAGCCATCTTGGAAGTCTTGGGTCTTTATTTTCTTTAGATAAAACCAGTATAACAGCTTTCTTCGTGGATGGGAGGATGTCACCCTCTCTAATTACATCATTTAAAAGGGTAAACCAGCATTCCACTATTCTCTCCAACTTTGGATTCAAACATCTGCTGATGTTGGCTGATCCAACTGACTTTCCAACTGCCTGTCTACCAAGAGCCTTTCTTATCTCCTCTTTAGTTTTAGGCCAGTCATTTTTTTGGTTTCCTGCCTATTTATTTCTGTCATCACCATTCCATATAGAAATTGTTCTGTCTGGCGGTTTACTGCATCTGTTCATTCTTCTCCTGTATATAGTGCTTCATAATATTTCCTAAAACACTCCACAATGCTATTTTCATTGTTTATAGTCTCTGCGTAATGAGAAATCTTAATTTTATCACACCTCTCTTCACCTTTTGCTGTCCCAATTTCTGAACTAGTAATTTTATATTCTGCAGTGTACTGTCAAACATGTTAATGCTAAATTTAGCCTCATTAAGTACATCAAGGCACTTCTCCATGTCTTCCATCAGTTATCTATTTTTTCTTCTTATGAATCTCTTCCCGGTCTTTAATTTTCCTAATGCCCTCACATACTTAACTGTTGTTTTTTTTTCCCACTCTTCTATTTCTTCAGTGCTAACCATAAACTGCAGTTTCACTTTAACCCTTTCCCAGTTCTTTACCATATTATCCCTGCTTTTCCTTGTTTCCCTACACACAATCATCTGGGATGTCACTTATCCATTCCTTAAAATATTCATCTTTCCTACTACTGCAGTAGCTATTGGGCTCTATGGGTTGTTTACTGCCTAGGAAACAACAACCGTCCACTTTCAAAAAGCTTTGGCTCTTATACCTCCACTATGGCTGCTGATTGGTTAATCCCAAGGAGGGAAATCAGTCAGAATAAAGATTTCTTCAGTACTTTTTTGCTGTCTTGAGAAGAAGCATATTTTATGCTTCAGAGGATCAGCTAAAATCTTCATTTCTGTCAGAAAAGTCCCTGTTGGGGA
Source organism: Protopterus annectens (assembly GCF_019279795.1). NCBI lineage: Eukaryota > Metazoa > Chordata > Ceratodontiformes > Protopteridae > Protopterus > Protopterus annectens. The sequence continues at coordinate 691,570,469 of NC_056727.1, forward strand.
CCACCCCTACAGAAGTTATTGCCATTTAAAGAACAATGATATATATTTTATTTTTTCACTGAAAGTGACATTTCCTCTTTAAAAAATAAATAAATAAAATAAACAGTATGTTTTCACAATGTCTGAAGTTTCCTGTCAGAGTCTACTATTTTTAATTATAGGCATCTGTTAATGTAGTTGAAACTAATTTTGTGAAAATTATATACTGATTTTGTCCCCCCAAAAAATCATAGTTTACATAATCTTTACTGAGGGACAGGCAGTAATGCATGTATCAGTGTATTGATTATGCTCACTTCTTTATAATATACCTACCATACTGCTTTATTGTCAGTGTGTGTTTTGTGTGTGTGTGTGTTCTGTTTGTACTTTTGTTATGATAGAGACTGGGGAAAGTGATGAGTTTGTGTGCTGCTTGTGAACACTCAGTGACAGCTTACCTTTTCACCGGCTCATTGCAGCACTGCTTACCACTTTTGGTTCCTCTTCCCTAGCTACAGCATGGATATTTGTACTGTTAGTGCTTCTGCTGCTGTACCTAGAACGAAACAAAATCTCTTACAAAGGATTTCTTGTCATTGCCATGAATTCAGTCTTTGCCTCGGCCAACAGTGGGTGACCCTTAGACACTAACTCACCTCTCCGCTTTCCTCTTTTGTAGTCCTTTTGGCCATGAAGAACCAGGGATCAGGTGTGTTCTGTAGCTGTTACAGTGTCTGATGTAGGCATGGGAGAACCATCTTCTTTAGGTCTGGGACATACTTTTTCTCAGGGTAACTGGGGCAAGAGGTAATTTGGCCAGGCAGATACTCCTAGAAGTCAGTCTTCTTCTGGAGCTCCTATTTAAAAAATAAAAAGCTTTAAACATTATTCTTCTCAAGAAGTTATTAGTACTACATATGATGAGTTCTTTACCTTGAAGGCAGGCATTACAGGCAGTGAGTAAAAGTAGACAGAAGCCATTACAGGTGGGCATACCATGTAAAGTAATTCCTGAGGAAACCGGGTCTGATAATTCTGATTTTGACAGATAGGGTGTCTTCTCCTATAGGTTCCCAAACCCAGCTCTCTGATTCTAAGTAAAATATTAATACTTATCCTCTTGTAGAGGTGTTTTCTTTTAATCATACCGTACCCAGGATGAATAGAGTGTTTCTAGGAGAACAAATAGATGTTCCTCTTAACTGAGTCACAATTGGACATGTTACAAATGGTTCTGTCTCATTTCTCCTGTGTTTCCAGCCTTGGATGGTATGTTAATTGCTGCCTGTAATTATCCTGAGCCCAGCCATCAATCCCTAAAAATAGATGGACTGTATAAGGTACCCCACACTAATAATTTATTTTTTTCTCAACTTGGATCTGACCCAGTGGACATTGCTACTCTATCACGTGCTGACAACAAATTGGTCCTTAGTCCTCTTCCTGGTGACAAGAAAGGCAAGATGTTGGACCACAGAGGCAAGAGAGTATTTTCTTTTTCCACCTTAGCTTTCAGAATTCTGAATTATCGGGTATATATGTGGAATTTTATGTTTTGTCACATAGACACTCTGAGGGAAATGGCTACCACTTTTCCTACAGAAGAAAGCTCTTCTTTGAACCAAACTTTTTACCCTGACCCAGGTATCAGCATGGTTTGAAGAGAGTGCATGATTGTGAAGATGCATTGTCTAGGACTGCTGCTACTGCTACAGTGTTGAGAAAGTAGGTTTGGATATGTAACCAAAGATTTGCTAATGAGGTGAAGTCTGAAATCTTAGTTTCTGTTTTAGATAAGGAGGTATTGTTCAGTGCTACTGTTGACTAGTTTATCAAACAGTTGGATGAAAAGGAGAAAATTGATTCAGGGAGTTTATAAGATTTTTCATGTACCCCAATGCAAATCTTATAGGATTCCCTCTTTCATAAAAAAAGTAAAATAAAATTAATCTTTTTTTTTTTTTTGACAAACATGGTGCTAAAAATAGACCCCGAGAAGTAAATAAGAAACAGGTGCCATTTCAGAAAAAGGGACATACCAGTAGCTCAGAATAACTGTGCCAGCATTCTTTCCCCCTTCCTCCTCTGGGCCAGTATTTCTACATATCTGTCCCACAGCCTATTTCTCAATACCACCCTTTCACAAAAGATTGTTTTAGACACCTGGATGCTAAAAGTGGTGCAGTGGGGTTAAGGGCACTGGATACAAAAATGTCCTTTCAAGGGAATTCCTCCATACCTACCAAACCAAACAGAATTTTTGTCCTTGGGTTCTTGAGTCTTTCCACACCCGAGTCACAGAACCAGTTCATGAAAGTCAAAATTGCAAAGGCTTTTATTCCAGAATGTTTCAGGTACCATTGAAAGAGGCTTCTTGGAGACCAGTACTAGGTTTTTAATTTTTAAATCTCTCTGAGAGACAACCAAATTTCAAAATGTTGACCTTGGAGAACCTATTACCTCTAATTCTTCCTATGAGTTACTTGCTACTAACACTGGACTTGAAAGATGCTTATTACCACATTTTCATAGCCACAGTTTTCAGGAAGCTGTTGAGGTTTTCTTTTTCTGGATCACATTATCAGTTCTCTTTGTTGCCCTTCAGTTCATCTACAGCTCCAAGGGTATTCACAAATTGCTTAACACCACTTGTAGCTTATTGCTGACTAAGTGGCATTAATATTTTTTTCTTTAGATCACTTGTTTATATTTCCAGAGTCTTTATGTGGATATCACTAGTAACTGACTTGGGTTATCTCTTTCTTGACCAATTTGGGCTTCCAGGTAAACATTTTAAAATCCTTCTTGACTGTACCTCACAAGGTTATGTTTCTGGGATGCCTTTCAGATATTTCTCTTCAAAAGGCCTTTTTGACACAAGAAATGTGGAGTTTTATCTGGAATCTCTTCTGAAGTCCTCCAGTTAGTCTCAAACTTCTGTAAGAGAACTTTTAAGGATCCTGTTGTTCATGGCTTCTATGATTCTTATGATTTTTCTTGTCTGGTTGCACATGAGAAAGGTGCAGTGGTTTCTAAAAAAAAAAAAAAAAAGTAGACCTAGCATTTATATTCTCTGCAGTATCAAATTCCAGTTTTAGGCTTTACAAAAAGTGACCAGCATTGGTGGAAACAACAAATTCAGCTGAACCTAGGTCTCCCCCTTCTGTCCTCAGACCCCAAACCAGTCGGTCACCACAGACGCATCAGATTTTGCTTGGGGAGCAGTTTCCATGGGGGTAAAAGTGCAAGGACTGAGGAGTTCTTCAGACCGGCCAGAGCACATCAGCACAAAGGAGATGTTGGCTGTGACTTGAAGATTTTTTCACCTATGATTTCCAAGACCTCTTCATGTGATTATACACAATGCCACAGCCATGTAGTGCATAAACAACAGGTAGGTGCAAGGTCAGATCCCTATGCAAGTTGGCTATGTTGGCTTGGGAGTTAGCTCTTCCCTAACCCTTCTAGCATTTTGCATCATAGCAAAATGTAGTGGCAAATAAGCTGAGCAGGACCAGGACAGACCCTCATGAATGAAAATTGAATGTGGGGATCTTCCAGGAAGTGATACCGTTGTGGGGAACACTTCAAGTAAATCTGTTTGCTTCCTTTCAATACAGCTAAACAAATTTTGTTCTAGAGCTTCTTGTAGGCAAGCCTGGAAAACAGAAGCATTTTCCTTTCCTTGGAAGGGACTATTATTTTGTGTTTCTATCTTTTCTACTGATATCTAGTATAATTGTGAATGCAGTATTGATTCTCCTTCCTTATTGAAGTGGCCAAAGGCATTTACCGCAAGCTTTCTTACAGGCTAGATCTAGGCACACAAGACCAAGACGTTTGAAACACCCCAGTGTTAATCAGATTTCACTGACTGTATGGTTGATTATATCCTAATACCTTTTAGTCAGTTATTTAATGAGGATGTGCAGCCACTACTAAAGGAGGCAAGATGGCCTGCTGTTATAAAATCCTATATATGTAAGTCGAAATGATTTTCTAGTTGATGTATAACCAGTATTGACCAGAACCTGTCTAGGACCTTTAACTACTGGTGTTCAGATATTTATGCGAGTTATTTTGTTCTGGCCTCTTCTGTTCTCTGTAAAGTTTCATCTTGCTTCCTTTCGGCTTGTCTGTTCATAGATTATCTTTCTTTTTGTTGTAAAACAGTTTCTGAAAGGAATTTTACACGAGACCTACTTGTAAACAGGTTGCTCTTCCTAGGAATCTCAACTTTGTGCTGGAGAAATTGACTGTCACCTTTTGAACTTGCTCATCAAATTGACTTAATGTTGGAAAACTGAACTCATCATTGCTCTAACATCTGTAAGAAGAGTATCTGAGTTGCATGCTGTCATGGTGGGCAAGTCCTATTTGATTTTTCAAAGGGATAGGGTATCTTTAAGAATAAACTCATTAATGCCTAAAGTGGTTTCAGAGTTTACTTTGAATTGTGCCATCAGTCTCCCTGTTTCCTACCCAGAACATAAAAAACAAGAAAAAATGATTCTACATACTCTGGATGTACATAGGCGGTTCAAGTAATGTCTTCACAGAACTTAGCCCTTTAGAAAAGCTGATCGACTATTGTTATCAAGGGACAAAATGACACTTTGTTCCTGAATAGACATTTGCTTGGTGGTTGTCCTCTGCTATTGCTGTTTATTTCTTCCCTGGTGAATTCCTTCCAGGCAGTGTCAAGACCGATTCTGCTGGAGCCTTGTCTTCAGTGGTATATTGGAAAGGGGTGGACTTTTGAAATACTCTAGAGGCATCTAAGTGGTCCTCTGTACATATTTTTACAAAGCATTACAAAGGGGATTCTTTTTCCTAGGTCCAGGTCTAGTTTTGCTAGTGCCATTGTCCAGGGGCTCCTGGATCATTGTCCTTCCACTTCACAGGTTGGATAGGTTTTGGTAATCAATTCATGTAACCTAATGGCTACTGCACCTATGGGAATGATGAGTATAATCCAGTTGTGCAAGTTGCACTTGCCCATAACAGTAGATGTTCGAATTCCTCACTGCTGCAGTAGTCATCATACCCACTTCCATCCCCCTAGTCTTGTGTATAGTTGTAGATGGGATATCAAATAGGGTTATGTGTATTTCTGTTTTGAGTTTCCTGTTTTTATTGGTTGATTGTTTCATTAGCATAGCTAGGGCAGGGCGAGAGGGGTAACAGCCCCGGGCACAAAATGTTGGGCTTGATCAGCTGATCCCGATCACTCTTTAATGTAAAACTGGCTTTTAAAAAGCTGGTATTGCATTTGTCATCAAACCTGATTGCTGTTATGCTCCTTGTGTGGTCTAAACTGTAGCAACTCCTTGTTACATTGTAGCAAACAGTTTGCTACAGTTTAAAAGTTAAATATTTATTTTGTTAAACTAAAACCTAAGTGCTGTTATATAAACTGTAGCCAGCAGTTTGGTATAGTTTAAAAATAAATCTATGCATTTTTTTAAACTATAACATGAGAGCTGTAACACTCCATGCAGGCAGAGTATAAACTCTACCATTTGTCACATTTGTACCAATCAGTTTACTACAGTTTAAAATAAATCTTTATTTATTTATTTTTTTTTAACTAAAACATGAGTGCTGAAGTGCTCTGTGTAAGTAGATATAAACAGTAGCAACTGCTACAGTTTAAAAGAAGAAAATTATTTTGAAATAAAATGTGCTAAATTGGACCAGAATGGCTGGGGATGGAGGGAGAGGGGCATGTCATGCATCTGGCCTTCTGGTTATGCATAGCTGTAACTGTAATAAGCTGGTCACTTATGGCTTGTTACAGTGAAGTCCTTTTTTTGCTCTTCATTTGAAGAGCTGAGTGGGTCAGATGCTGGTTCATAGCACCAGCCCAGAACGCTAATTGAACCAGCTGTGCTTCTAGGTTGTTTCTGGATTGTTGGTCTCTTTTCTCCTTGTACGGCAAGAAAGTCCTGAATAAGTCTTCATTCTGACTGCTGATTCCCTTCCCTGGGATTAGCTAATCAGCAGTCAAGAGTGAAGGTGTGTTTTGGGGGGAGGGGTGTCAGAGTTTAGATGCTGTCTGGTGGTTGTTTCCTAGGCAGTAAACAGTCCATATAGCCAAAAGGCTCACAGTGCTTGATGTTCATCATGCATACAGCTGCAGTCATTACAGATGGGGTATCCTGCGGTCAGGCGGGTCCTCGGTCGGCCGAATTCCAAAGTCTAGGTCCGGCGTCGGTTGTCGTCGGTTCTTCCCTGACGTCAGTGCGACAGGGGTATAAAAGAGGCAGCCGACGCCATCTTCTTCAGTCTTTCTTGCCGTGCGGTGCCCGAAGCAGAAGCAGTTCGCAAGTGCTGGTCGGCCAGCTCCTGAGATTTACGAAAATATTTCAGTCGAAGTCTTCTTGAAAGCTAAGTACCCCGTTGGGGAAACTTTTCTTGCCTCAGACCGATGTCAGACAAAGTCAATAATTGCATTTCATGTGGGAAGCAAATACCGCATAAGGATTTCCACTCTTTTTCTGTATACCCTGCTTAGGCCCAGACCACGACGTCTCGGCCTGCCGTTTTTGTGCTAGATTCAACAAGCGCACTATTAAGCGCCATGCGGAGTTCGCCCTTCACTATTTTGGCAAAAAATTTAATTATATTATGTCGTCGGATACTCCGACTCCTGTTTTGAGTAAAAGACGCAAAGATAAGGACCAGCATACGAGGTCAGCACCGACTACTGAGACCACACTAAGGCCGACTACCGGTTCTCTGGTGCTCAGCGAGGCGCCTACGCAGCCCCTGAGTACCGATGACACTACATTACCGGTGTCTTCAGTACCCGAGGTCGCAGGCTCCTCGGTCCCCATTCCTATTGCAGATACCGACGCCACTCTTGGCGGGGAAACTCAGAGTTTAGACAGGCCTGCCATTTCTCAAGGTGTCTTCAGGCCTACCTCCTTCTCTATTAAAGCTTTCACAAAATCTAAAGCAGCCATGAAAACCAAAAAACAGGGTCCTCAGACCCCCTCTCAAGGCCCCATGCCTAAAAAACAGATGCTCAAAATGGCTGAGGATTTGATTACTCTTATCAGGGTTCTCAACCCCTCTGACAAAAGGCCCAGATTAGAGGAAGACTACCCTTCCTCAGATCAAGCCTCTATTACCTCAGAACATTCTGAGGACCAGGATTATGCCTATTCTCCTTTCGAAGACTCTGATGCAGAGGAGTCTATTCCCCCGGTCTCCCCCCCTGAGGACTACTCTTTTGGGGAAACCCTACATACATTGAGGGAACACTTTCACTGGGAAGGCCAAGATTACTCAGATTCCAAGAAAAGGCTCAGGGAATTTCTTTTGCTCCCCCAGCATAGGCCCCTGGCTATCCCTCCTGTTTTAGATATATTGGATGATGTGTACACAGAAGCCAGCCTTAATCCAGATTCTTTGCCTCCAGCTCCTGTTAAACCAGACAGGTATTACCGGGTTCCTGATTCTCACCAGTTCCTATACAAAAGCCATACTGCTGACCCAGAAACTATTTCACAGGGTCCCAAGGGAATTAAGGCCTCTACTGCTAAAACCCATTACCTTCAGAGAGAGATTCCAGAGCTTTAGAAAGGTGGGGAAAAGGTGTACACCTCGGCCACTTTAACCATGAGGGCATTAAACTGTCAGTTCCATATGTTAAAGTATCAACAGTTTTTGTTATCTCAGTTGAAAAGCAAAATGACACAACCAGAACAACCAGATTTAAAAGAGTTGCAGGATTTGTTGCATGGTGCAGAGCAAGTGGGTAAACATACCTTGCAGTGTGGTTTTGATGCTTTAGAGGCCTCATGTAGAGCTGCTGTTACGGGGTCTGTTATACGTAGGCATGCTTGGCTCAAAGAGCAAACCTTACCAGATCATGTCAAAGCTAAACTAATTAGATGCACCTCTTCAAAAAGATGTATTGTTTGGTGTTAAAGCTGAGGAGGTACTAAAGAAAATGGAGGAAAAAGTGAAATCAATGCAAACAGTGAAAGATTTCCTGCAGGTACAACCTCCACGTTTCAGCAGAAACTGGCCTTCAAAAAATTGGTCCTTTCCAGCCACGGACAGACCTCAAAGGGGAAGATACAGATGCCCAAGGGGTAGAGGGCAACCTCAAGTATCTTTCAGAGCCAGACAGTGGCAAGCACCAACCCCAAGCGGTGGAGAAGATAGATCACAGTCATTTAGAAAACAGACACAATGACTTCCCCCTATACCTGCCAAGCAAAGCTTTAATGACAGCACTTTTGGGCGGAAAACTGGCATTATTCTCAAAAAATTGGCATATTGTTACAAAAGACAAATGGATTCTTGACATTATAGACAGAGGCTACAGGTTCCACTTCCTTCCAAAAATGAGAGGCATGCCAAACCTGCCACAAAATCAAAGGGCAGAGGCACAAAAACAAATTTCAGCTCTCATGAACATGAAAGCGATTCAAGAGGTACCTGCAAAAGAACAAGGTCAAGGGTTTTATTCCAGACTATTCCTGGTACCAAGGAAAGACAAAGATTGGAGACCTGTCTTAGACCTATCCATCCTAAACACATATCTACAGGTACCAAAATTCAAGATGCTCACATTACAGCAGCTTCTTCCCATGCTGGGCAAGGAGTCTTGGCTGGTAACATTGGACCTCAAGGAGGCATACCTGCATGTCCCTATCAGACAAGATTGCAGAAGATACCCCAGATTTCTTGCAGGTTCAACCCATTATCAATTCTCTGCATTGCCCTTTGGCTTATCTACTGCGCCCAGAGTGTTTACGAAATGCCTGGCATCAGTAATCGCCTTCTGCAGACTACAAGGAATACAAATCTACCCATATCTGGACGACTGCCTGATCCAAGTGAACAGCAAGGACATACTACTGCAACACCTGGCATTTGTAATAAAACTGTTGAACTTCCTGGGATACACAGTCAACAAAAAGAAATCAAAACTAATACCCTCTCAACAAATAATTTTTGTGGGTGCCAGCTTGAATACAACCACCCAGATGGCCTACCTCACGCCAGACAAACAAGGGCAACAGTCTCAATACTTCAGCAAAATGGCAACTTTTACCAGGCTGACTGCAAGGAAAGTCCTGCAGGCTCTGGGATTCATGGCATCTTGCATCCTACTAATCCCAAGTGCAAAGCTGCATATGAGGAAACTTCAATGGTACCTAAAAAACTTATGGTCTCAACACAGCCACAGCTTGGAAACAATTATACCACTCATTCCATGCCTTCAAAAGGAATTTTTGTGGTGGGCTCAAGCATGCCAAAGAAACACAGGTCTCCCTTTGTGTACCTCAAGCAACTCAAATCATCACAACAGACGCCTCAGACTATGCCTGGGGAGCACACATGACAGATCAGTGCATTCAGGGAAAATGGTCCCAAAAAGAGAAGCACCTACACATCAACCAAAAGGAAATGCTAGCCGTGCAAAATGCTGTTATGACCTTCAAGGACCTACTGCATCCAGGCCAGCTATCGATAAGGACAGACAACACCACAGTGATGTGGTACATAAACAAACAGGGGGGGGGGGAACTCATTCATGCCCCCTGTGCAGGCAAGTCATGACCCTATGGAACACAGCACTGGAATTGCAAATTCAACTACAGGCACAATTCCTGCCAGGGAAGGAAAACACACTGGCAGACAACCTAAGCAGAAATACGACAGATCCACACGAATGGAAGATGCATCCTCAAGTTTTCACAAAGATAACTCAGGCATGGGGACAGCCAGACATAGTTCTCTTTGTTACCCACAGAAATTACCAGTTGAAAAAATTTTGTTCAAGGACCTATCATCCACAGGCCTGGAAAGTGGACGCACTTTATTTCAATTGGACGACGTTGACGGTCTATGCCTTCCCGCCTCTTCCTCTGCTGCCCAAAGTTCTATTAAAAGCCAGAGCAGAGAGGCCGAAAATGATTCTCATTGCTCCAGACTGGCCAAGACAACACTGCTATCCACTCCTGAAGAGCCTGACACATTCCCCACCATGGATCCTACCTCTAGTCCCTCTTCTGTTGTCCCAGCACAACTACAAAACCCTTCACAGCCAGCTCAAAACCCTAAATCTAGCTGCATGGAGAATTCCTTGATCTCCCAACAGACCCTCCTCTCCAAGGAGGTGCAGGCTGTCATCTTAGAGGTCAGAAGACCTTCTACTAGAAAAGCCTACTCCGCCAAATGGAAACGATTTTGTGCTTGGAATCAAGAAAAGGGCCAGAATCCTTGGGTAATAAATTTACCTCAAATTTTATAGTACCTAGCTGAGATGTTAAACAGTGGACTTTCCTTCTCCTCCATCAAAATCCACGCTTCAGCCATTTCTGCTCAATACAACACAGATCCTCCTTTATTCTCTCATCCTCTCTTAAGGCAGTTCCTCAGAGGGGCAAAGAATATAAAACCCCCAAGGAAACCACCAGTCCCTGCTTGGGACCTCAACTTCGTATTGGACAAGCTGACCCTTCCTTTCTTCGAGTCAGCTTCTTCAACAGAACTGCAATACTTGTCATGGAAAACAGCCTTCCTTCTGGCTATCACCTCAGCATGCAGGGTTTCGGAGCTACAGGCCCTCATGGCTGTGCAACCTTTCATCATTTTTCATTAAGGACAGAGTTTCCTTATGAACCAACCCTACCTTTATGCCAAAGGTAGTATCCAGTGTAGCTTTGAATCAGACTATCCACCTTCCTACATTTTATCCTAATCCACAAAACAAAGGGGAAAGACTACTACATTCCTTGGACATTCACAGACAACTGCGTTATTATTTGGACAGGACAAAGCCATTCAGGAAATCCTAGCAACTCTTTGTGTCCTATGCTACAGGTGCTCAAGGAAAGGCTATTTCCAAACAGACAATCTCAAAATGGATAGCCCACTGCATACGCTTTTGTTACTCATTTCATGGAAAAACTGTGCCTACATGCATCAGATCCCACTCCACCAGGGCCACAGCTACCTCTGCAGCTTTCCTCAGGGGGGTCCCTACCAACGACATTTTGGAAGCAGCCACTTGGAGTTCAGTACACACTTTCTCCAAGCACTATCACCTTCCACTATACTCTAAATCTAGAGCGGGTTTTGCCACAGCAGTCTTGCAGGGCATCCTCGCCCCTCCTAGTTCCACTTAGTGCCTGCCACCCCTACTTAGCTTTGGGATTCTTCCCATCTGTAATGACTGCAGCTGTATGCACGATGAACATAGTACAGTTTTGTACCTACCATAAATGTAGATGTTCGAATGCTCATACAGCTGCAGTCCAGGTTACCCCCCCTCCGTCCCCTCTTAGGACAGGCCTTATGACAAACACCTTCTCATACAACCTATTTGGGGTATTCTTTTATGGTGTATTTGCTTGCAACTAATGTTTTTTGATTATTCTATATTGCATGATTACATAAATTTATGTTTTGCCTTCCTTCTGGGGGCACCTGACATCTGGGGCAAGAAAAACTGAAGAAGATGGCGTCGGCTGCCTCTTTTATACCCCTGCCGCACTGACATCAGGGAAGAAGCGACGACAACCGACGCCGGACCTAGACTTTGGAATTCGGCCGACCGAGGACCCGCCTGACGGCAGGATAACCCATCTGTAATGACTGCAGCTGTATGAGCACTCGAACATCTACATTTATGGTAGGTGCAAAACTGTACTTTTCAACTCTTTTTGTAGTGTTTGGGGGGTATAGACATTAACAAAAGTAATTTTCTGTCCTTCCTACCATCATGTCTTCCTTGTTCAATCCCCTATTTGTTCCTCACTCTTAATCCAAATTAGGAAAACAACTTCTTTAATATCACTTTAGAGATTGGCACATACACACAGTACTGGAAAAGAAAACAATTCATTTTAACATGTTTCATATTCATGCATTATACATTACTTGTATTTCCTTTTTATTTAACAATTATATTCACTCCAACATTATATAAATTGTTCAGTTCCTGCCTTCCCTTAAACCTCACTATTTCTCTTAAACATTATTCTCCATGTATTGTTCCCATAAATTTCATTTATTTTGATGTACTTTCTCTTTCCCTTATCTAAAGATCTCAACTCAGTTTTATCTCTGTTAAAATGTTTGGTGCATAGATTACAGCTGGTTTAGATTTTGACTTCCAGTTTCAAGTAATTACTTTTTTGGCAGCCAGTAACATTAAACTTAGTAAAACCTTACCATTTATATACAATTCAGATCCTGCATTGTTTTTCATATTGATCACCACTGCAGTAGCCTAAGCTATATGGGTTTTATCCTGCAAGGATATAACCCATCAGCTTCCAAAGCTTCAGGTGGTGTTCCATGTGTTCAGTCAGTCAGCTCGAGCTGAGCTGACTAAAAAGACAGATTTGGGCACTTAGCCCCTCAAAGCTTTCCTGCCACAAAAGAGCATGCTTATTTCAGGCTTTTCATGATCAGGGAGGAAAAAACTTCCAATGTCTTAATTTTAATGATGTTTTATTATTTTCCTCTTCAAAAAAGTTATTTTAAAGTTAGGGGTGCTGTGTTTTTAATAGACTGTCTTGAGACTGTAGCATACTTTTAAACAGAGTACTCATTTTTGTTGTTAGTTTAAAATAGTATCTAAGTGCAAATATATTTTCTGTGGAGAAGTTGTGTCTTTCCTTTGTGGGGCTAGCAGAATGTTTTTAATTTCTTTTTCTGTCCAAACAAGTAACTTTTCAGGACTGGTAGTTTTACTGTTGTTCGCTCCTTCTCTTACTTTTTGAAGGAGGAGCCATTTTCAACTTGACCATGGAACATAATACTTGTCCCACGGTCGGTCCTCCTTCCAACCACAAAAAGAAAAAGTTAAGTGTATAGTCTTTACCACCATAGCAGACTAGCAATTTGCTTCATCCAAATGTGGGTGACTGATCTGGCCGTTTGTACCCCAGGCCACTCACCTTTCACCCTGGATCCCTCTGGTGTGGCACCTACAGCCAGTATGGAACGGGAGTGAACAGCGTCCTCTGCGGTTGTTGGAGAGGGATAGTCACTGTTTTCATTCCTTGGAGAGATCACAGAGAAGGTTTCCATGTTGTGTCAGATTGCTTTTCCTGTCTTGGGAGAAGCAGCTACGGTCATTAGTAGCATGGTTGGCCCTATTTTTCCTGTCAGTAAGAAACTGAAAAGCAAGCATGTATCTACTTCCCCTGAAATTTCTTTGGATACGAATAGTTTACTAGGTCTGGCTCAGGGTTTAATTTAGGCTATTGATCTGTCTTATAAAGTAGTTTCTGGTAAAAGATAGAGGGATTCCTCTTTATTGAAGAGATTCAAGATTCTGAATCTGAACAGAAAGATACAGGGACAGATACAGGGTATTTCCTCAGATTTTTGATTTAGATTTAGAAGAGAGCTCATTGTCTGATTCTTTCTCTGTGGGGGTTCTCTTATTCTGAGACAGTTGCTAGAATGTTCCAGCATTTTCAATGGGAGAACACTGAGGCTTCTCAGTCTGTCAGAAATTGAGTTCTTACAAAAGGATTTTCCAGAATCCACACCCATTCCTGTTGTTCTTTCTGTTTTAGAAGATGTGTGTTACTGCCTATATTTTTCCTGATACTCAACTAGCTGCCCCTAAAAAGGCAGATAGGATGTCTAATGTTCTTCACGCTTTTAAAATGTATACATTATTCAGAGACCTGAACCAGTAGCTAAAGCTTTAGTTATTCCCACTGCTGCTAAGCTCTTAGTTAATTTCAATCCTACTTTTTTCTGATAAGGATGGGAAAATTATTAATAGGTATTGGAAAAAAGTATATGGGGCAGCCATGGTGGTGCAGCGGTTAGCGTTGCCGCCTCACAGCAAGAGGTTCTCCGGTTCGATTCTTGGCTGGGGTGTCTTCTGTGCGGAGTCTGCATGTCCTCCCTGTGGTCGTGTGGGTTTCCTCTGGGTGCTCCGGTTTCCTCCCACATCCCAAAGACATGCTGTAGGTGGATTGGACACTCTAAATTGGCCCTAGGTGTGAGTGTGTGCATGTGTGTCCCTTCTGTGGAAGGTTGGGTGCCGGGCTGGCAAATCCACTGCCAATCATGAGCAGACAGGTGATCCGCTGTGGCGACCCCTAACCGGGAAAAGCCGAAAGAAGAAGAAGATTGGAAAAAAGTATATACTTCTGCAACCCTGATTTTTAAAATTTTGAATTTTTAGGTTCATATATTAAAGTTTGCTCTGATGTAGTGTGACAGTACAAGGAATGTTTTTATCTGCAGTTTGTTCTTGTGAGGAAAAATCTGCCTTAAATAACTTAAGTTTCTTCTAGTGCACAGGCCGATACTCATTGTTTGCAGTGTGTGTATGACTGTGATACTACTTCAGGGCTGTGACCACTGGTATTGTTTTAAGGAGGTGTGTGTATGGCTGCATTCACAGAACCTCCCACATGATAAAATGAGCTTTTAAATTCCCCTTTTTAGGAGATTGTGTTTCGCCCCTCTGCTGCAGAGGTGATCAAAAATGTGATGAAAGTGGCAAGCTGATCACTGAATCTCTAAGGTATTTCATCCCTCCTTTTTCAAATTGTCCAAGGGATTTTCTCTCTCCTCATCCATTGTTGAAAAAAAAAAATTAAACAGTTTCACCAAATTCGGGTAAACTGACGTTTAAGAAGAAATGGGGAAGGGGGTACCAAAAAGAAGTCTCGAATTTCCCAAACCCAAGGACCGTCCAACAAGTCTGAATTACTTTTCAAGAGACCTTGTGATGCCCTCCCACCCTGGCCTCTCTTTTCTTCGAGAAAGTCTGAATTTCCATTTTTCTCTTTGACAACAAATTGTTTCAGACAATTGGGCTCTGAAAGTCATTCATCAAGGTTACAGATGACAGTGGGAGGAAAATCCTCCTTTCCAGGGAGTCATTTCTCATCCTTCAGATCAGACTCTTGTTTCCTCATGCTCTTCATCATATGCTATACCAAGGAGAGAGAGAACAAGTTCCTCCTTCCCAGGTGGGCAAGGGATTTTATTCAAGGATGTTCCTTGTGCCAAAGAAAGGAAATGCTTGACGACCAGTTCTGTATCTTTCTTTTCTAATTCTGTTTGTGATATTCCTCAAGTTCAGAATGATGTCTCTTCACAGCCTGTTATCTCTCCTTCCTCTTTCAAGTTTCCTGGTAACACTAGACTTGAAAAATGTTTTTCGTCACATTCCTATTTATCCATACTTCAGATGTTTCTTACGGTTTTGTGTGTCTGGATCACATCATCAGTTGTCTGCCTTACCGTTGGACTATCCACTGCATCAAGAGTGTTACAAAGTGTCTGGCTGCAGTTGTAGCTCATTACAAGCTGCAGGGTATCTGCATCTTTCCATATTTAGATGACTTGCTACTGTTTGCAGAGTTTTTTTTTTCCCAAAGTGTCAGGAATATCTCTCTCTCTCTCTCTCAGGTGAGGGAGCTGTTATACAAGCTGTGGTTCCAAGAGAACATTCAAAAGTTTTTCTTGACTCCCTCAAATGGGATTGTGTTCTTGGGATGTCAACTAGACACCTCAGGTCAGAGTTTTTCTTCAGGGAAAAAAAACCTAGGTCTTTGTTTAGGTCTATTCTTAAGGTTTTCCACTCAGACTTCAGTCTCTGTTAGGAAATACCACTGTATTTTGGGTCTCATAGCATCTGTGATTCTCGCGATACTTTGGCAAAACTCCACATGAGAATGATACTGTGGTGTCTGAAGTCTCTTTGCTCCCAGCTTCAACACTATTTATCTTTACAAACCCTAGTACTGTGGATTGTCAGAAGAGGAAATCACGTGGTGGAGACAGCAAATATTCTTAAATCCAGTCCTCCCCTTTTTCCTCCCTGTTCCAAAGCAGTTGTTTTTCTCAGACACCTTGAGCTTTGCTTGGAGAGCAGTTTCAGGAGTGCTGAAAGTGCTCAGTGTGTGGGACATCAAGGACAGATACAAGCACATAAAAATAAGAAATGCTTACCCTGATCAAGGCACTGAATTATCTGAGTCATCTTTGGTCCCCGGCACCTTTTCAGATTGTAGCAGACAGTACTGCAGTCATGGTACATCAACAAGCAAGGGGGAACCAGATCCTGCCCCCTTTGCAGAATTTGCCATGTTAGTTTGGGATATAGCTTCAAAGTGTAATCTCACTCAGCAGGCATCCTACATTCCATCACAGCAAAATTATGTGGCAGACCCTCATGAATGCAAACTACATCAGGGAGTATTCCAAGGTTTGATCAATCTGTAGGGAGTTCCTCAAGTAGTCCTATTTGCATTCTCTTAACAATCAGCTCTGGAGAATCTGCTCAAGGACTCCATGCAAGAAGGCCTGGAAGACCGATGTCTTTTCTTTGAGCAGTAATGTTCCTGTATTCTTTTTCACCCATTCCGCTGACATCCAGGGTACTTCTGTTAAGATTGAGAAGGAATACTATAAGATCATTGTGGTGACTCCCCTCTGGCCCAGGCAATAGTGGTTCTTCCTTCTTTTTGAAATAGCCATGGGCAGTTTCCACACAGACTGGATCTACTCGCACAAGATCAGTTTTTTTTATACACCCTGACCCCAATCAGCTTCATTTGACTGCTTGGATGATAGGGTCCTAATTCCCTTTAGACACCTATTTACTGAGGACGTACAGCAGGAAGTAATGGAGGCCTGCTACTTAGAAAATCGTGCATTAACAAATGGAAATGTTCTCTAGTTGGTGCCAACAACATAATCGGCACCCATTCAGGGCTAATTATTGTCAGGTTTAACAGTATTGTGTGTTACTATCTTATGGTCTTTCTTGTGTAAGAGGCCTCCTAGAAAATTGATTGCTCCTCATTGGGATCTTAATTTTGTGTTAGAGAAGCTAACACTTTCTCCATTTAAATAAATGAAGTAAAGCACCAACAAACAAATCCACAGGTAGTCAGCGACCCAGAACAGAGTCCAAACACTGCAGTTAGGAGGAAGATCCAGTGTGATCTCAGCAAGTTCTTTCTGAATTCTTTCCTTCTCAGCAAAGTGTAGCAGAGTCTGGGAACATCTGCTGTTATGGTAAGTTTACTTCCACAACTATACTTTTCAACTCAAAAGAATCAATTCCTTAGTTACAGCCATTTGCTCTTCCAAAATTTCTTAAGAGTACTCTGACAGGTATTTTTAAGATCTACCAACTTGTTACACTCCCAAAAAGCATGCATCAGTTATCTCTCTTGCTTCCTATCTGTGGAAGAATTCTCTGAAGACTGCTTAGGTTATAAAAATGCATATGCATACACTTTATAACAAAAATCCCAAGCCTTCTGGACTCTTATACTTGAGAGCCATACAGATGTCCTCCCCTTTTTGTTTTGTAAACTGCCTTAAAGTCTTTCTTCCCAATCTTTTCTAAAGTCATGTAATTAATTCTTACTTGTATCATACAGTATATTGTATGACCTACCAATTATCCCTTTTTAACAACTCCTGTCATACATTAAATTACAAACTCTACTGCAAATGGTCTTTCACTTAGCATTTCCCTAGCCCTTTCTCTCTGCCTATACTACGATATCAATCCTTGGTAGGGAAGGCAGTCTCTAAATTGTATTCCAAACTTCTACTTGGGCTCATCCTTTTCTATTACCTTTCTTTTTCTCTAGTTATTTGCTTTCACTATCTTGGTTCCTTAAAGAATGCATTTTTCTTTTGCCACTTTCCTGCTTTAAATTTCAGCCCGCTTCTTGGCTATTTTCTGTATCCCCTACTTGCAGTTATCTCTATTGATTTTTTCACCGCTTGTATTTTGCTGTCTATGTCCTGTAGTATTCCGCAGACTTCTGCACCGACTATATCGGCTCCAGCAATTATTTCAGATTCACCGACTTTAGTACCTTCTCAATTCTTGGTTCCCTCTGTTTTGGAATCGAAGGAATTTTCTTTCAAACTAATATGCAAAAAAGACAACGGAAGCCCACACTGCTGCGTCCAAACAAGTTTAATGATTAAAAACCATCCCATCCATGTTGAACGCTTTCGTTCGCGGAACTTCATCAGAACAAGCAGTATCAGTGGATTAAAACTTTTATAATACTGATGAACCAATAGAAACCAAGATGTAGTCACATGATTTGTGTGCCGTCACAAGCCAAATTAATAAAAAACACACTTAAATTACCGTAAAGTATACCCCATGATAAATGTAAAATGTAAAAACTTACTTGCTTGTCACTTGTCATTTTTGTATATTAGTTACCAGTTTGTTCTATTAGAGTATTTTGGTTTTTACTTGTTTTTTGGAATTACCGGGCTGCTAAAATGGACAATTCTATTACAATGGGTGAATTAACTCAATTCAACAAATGAATCAAGCTACCCATTGTTGTGGACATTCTACTGGAAACCAAGGTTGTGGGAGCGATAGACTATCCCAAAGAGCCCTTGTATTGTCAGCTGCTAATGGGCTTTCTACTTCCAATTCTTCCAAAAATTGCTTTGTTGCTTGGAAAATGAACTGCTTCAATTTCATCCTTGATGGTGAACAGGTGAACAGTAGGCAACAGCCAGCTCCTACTTTAGATAATCATTTGAGATAATTTGAGACTAAACTTCAGAAATGTAAAACTTTACAGCTTGAAAACATGTATTTAAAAAAGAACTTGGACTTAAAAATCATCCCAAGGGGATTGCATATTTGGCGCTGTCCCAATGAGGTGGTGGACAAACCAGAATTGCTGAGTTGGTCCACTTATTTAATCAAGCTGGTTTTGACATTATGAACTTATTGATCAAATGCATTAACATTGAGTTGGACAAAATATCAGACGAAATTTATGCCCTAAATAGCTCTATACAAAATAACTTGCTGTTTTCGGACTATAAAGTCAATTACACCAACATTTTTGATAAAGTTGATGGAGTTTGTGCAAGTTTTATAGAGTGAAAAACTACTAAGCTATAAAGGGATATGAAGGAATTTCAAGATGAGCATGTATACCCTAGGCCACCAGATCTCCATGGTAACCATCAATGCTCAACCAATCAACAGTCGCAGATAGATACAGCAGCACAGGAAATGATAAATTCAGCACATTTGGTCGAGCCCACCACTTTAGATGGAGCTAAACCGAGGAGGTCCGAGCGTATCCAGGATCAACACCGCAGGATGAACAATGCCCATTCCCCTCAAACTTCTCCACAGATGTATTATCAACGGGGAGCGAAGCCAAAAATGAAGAAGCAGCAGCAAACACCTTATCAGCGGAATTACCAGCAGAGACAGAACAGAATTGTGCCCATTCTTTTCAGGTACTGAACAATCTAGTTTAAAAGTTGTTACTAACAGTCACAATAATTTTAAAATATTTAATTCTTCTTCGTCAACTTTTACATCTGCTCATGCGGATGTTTTGTCCAAGGGTTTCACTTTTGTACGTGCAAGAAGAGCGGACCCAAGTACAACTGCTATAGACTTGAAATTGTTCATTCGTAAATTGAACTTGGCATTGTGGTTCAACAATGATAGGGTTCAGACGAACATGTCTTTTCATCGTTCATGTACATTTAACCCACCCTTGCAGCAATGTTTGTCTAATTTTGAGCATGTTTGTGAACATCACACCAGAGACATTTGTAAAAAGAATGGTAAAACAACATTTTCTAATCTAACCATTTCTGAGAATAAACTATTACAAGAAGTGACCAGTAATATTCAGATTAGAATAATGAAGCCGGATAAGGGTGGGGGGTTGGCCATAATGAGCTAGATTGATTATCTAAGTGTAATGAATCAACTATTGCTGGGGGAAGATTACCAAGGTTTTTCTGTTAACTAAATCAATATAGCTTTTGGTAAATTTGATGCATTGTTGTTTGACCTGTGGATGGAAGTCTGTAACTAAGCATGAATATGAGTTCATGGTTAATGATAAACATAAGGTGGCCAATATTTTTGGTATACCCAAATTACATAAAAACATTAATTACTGCCCTTTTAGACCTATAGTGGATGCTAAGAGGTCAAAAGCGTACTTTTTTTCATAGCAAAGGTTTTGGATGCTGAAGTTAAACCTTGTTTGAGCAGAATTGTACAAATGTACAGGGACTCTTGTCATTTTTTAGACCTGTTAAGTAAAGCTGAATTTAAACATGGATGTTTCTTTGTCACTGTTGATGTTTGCAACTTGTTTACTGCTATTCCTCATGACATAGGTTTGAGTTGGTTTGAAAGTCAACTCATGAAGTTGGGTATAGGTAGTGATAATAGAATTTTTACCATTGTTTCTCTTATGGAAGTAGAGTTAAAGAACTTTTTGTAGTTTGAGGGACAAATATTTAAGCAGGTGACAGGGGTAACCATGGGTGCAGCATGTGTACCCATGTTTGCCTATTTAGTCATGTCTGAATGGGAGGATAGGTTTATTTTTGAACAGCACATTTAAAGATTGTTGGATGTTCTACGCCCAGTTTTTGGATGAGATTTTTATTTTGTAGATTGAATCAGAAGAGAAACTCATTCAGTTTGGTGAGTACATTAATTGTACTGTTAACGTTTTGAAGTTCACCTACAATTATGATCAGAATCAAATTTCTTTTCAAGATGTCTCCTTAAGCAGAAATAATGTAAAGGGTAGTTATGTTTCTAATATCCATCGAAAACCTACTTTTTCAAACAACTACCTACACTATTCCAGTTGGCACCCCCACCACCCAAAAAAGTCAGTTATAAAGGGACAATTGGTCCGGTTAGCAAGGAATGGTGACTGATAACGATACTTTTCTGGTGGAAGTTGACAAACTAATAACTATGTTTGTCAGCAGAGGATATCCATTGGTAATGTTGCATGATGTTAAGTTAGAGGTCACCTCTAAAAGAAATTTAGGAATATATTCCCCTATATTGTCAGCTAAACAGTCTGATATGGGTGTTAGTACAACACATTCAAATTCAGTGGGTGTATCATTAACATCTTTGTAACATTCATTTATTACCACTTATAATTTAGATAGTTTTGAAATAGCGGCTGTTTTACAGAAGAATTGGCCATTACTTATGCCTGATATTTTCGTAATGGATAAATTTGGGGATAGGCCATCTGTAGTGTATAGGAAAGACAGGTCATTGAAACAACTTACTGAATACACCTGGCCTAAGAAAGGTGAAGGTAGAAAAGGAATGTGTGGCCATTGTTCCCAATGTAAGTTTATTATAGAAAGTGAGAGTTTTACAATTGGGATGAAAAGATTTAAAATTGATTGCCATTTTTATTGCATTTCTACTCATAGGTAGGTACTAGGCTATCGGCCCCAGGGCCTACGTAAGCCTAGCCAGCAAGGTTCCATAGCTTACGCCACCCAAGAAAGTTATTTTCCTGTGCCACTGTCCAGCAGAGACACAGAAGTGATCCCCGGGGTGTTTTTTCCTATTTCCCATCCACTCATCAAGATTTTTCTTGAAGAGTGCTAATGAAGAACTTTGCTTGACATAGATGGGTAGCTTGTTCCAGAGTATAGGAAGTCTCTGGGACAGGAATCTATCCCTCCAGTGTGTTCTGTTTATTGTAGTGACAAGGTTTAGGTCCCTAGAGCGTGTAGCTAAGAGGGATTGGGATTTCTTTAGGCGTAGCATGTCCAACAGCTCTGGGTTTGACATAGCTTTATATGTTAGGCAGAGTGGTTTATTTAGCCCAATGTCAAGACTATCCAGAATTTTATGTCGGAAAGACTTCTCATAGGTTTATGGACTGGATCTATGAACATACATTGGACATAAGGCAGCAAAAAAAGCACTAATTCCCTCTATAGGCATATTAGGATGCATTCTGCACATAAGTTTGGGTTTCTTGTTATTCAGCAAGTTAAAAAAGATGTGCAAGGTAGGGTGTTAGATGAACATCTTTCATTACAAGAATTGAAATTTCAAATTCGATTAAATGCCTTACCACCTGGTTTAAATGATGGTTGCACCATTGCACCAGTTTTAAAACTAAATAATTATGTCTAATAGACTTGTTATTAGCGCTGTTTTTAATAGGATTTTTGTGAGTACATTTTTACATTTTACATTTATCATGAGGCACGCTTTATGGTAATTTGTTTATTAATTTGGCTTCTGATGGCACGCAAATCATGTGACTATATCTTGGTTTCTATTGGTTCATCAGTATTATAAAAGTTTTAATCCATGATACTGTTTGTTCTGATGAAGTTCCACAGTGAACAAAAGCGCTCAACGTGGATTGGATTGGATGGTTTTTAATCATCAAACTTGTTTGGATGCACCAGCTTGGGCTTCTGTTGTCTTTTTTGTATATTACTTACCAGTTTGTTCTATTCGAGAATTTTCTTTCAAAGACAGGCCCAGAATGAGGTATTCCCCATCTGTAGACCCCTTCCTAGACTGACCTCCAAGTCCATTTTTAGAAAGACTTACACCTAGATCCCTGTCTGTGTCTTTGGTCAATTCCACCAAGAGCCTAACAGAGTCTGGTATCATAAGGTTGGTGGACCAGCTCCTGGCGGCAAGGGGATTAGCTTATTCATTGGTTCCTAGTCTTCCTAGCTCTGGAACCTTAACATTTGACTCCAACTAAGTCTTCTGAGTTCCTCGACCTCGACAGATTTGGTTCCCCTTTCTTTGTCCTCATCGTCTTCGGAAATCCTAGATCCTGGACCCAGCTCCAGACCTCTTATTCCATCCAGAGAGGCTTGTGCATCCTGATCATCAGAATCTCAAGCTCACTGCATGATTCCTCCAGTTACCATGATTGCCAGGCATATACTAGTCTCACTGCCGCAGTTCAACATATTATTCTAGCCTCCCACAAACCGACTAGAAAACTGTACAGCAGCAAGTGGCATAAATTCTACAAATGGGCATCAAAGAATAATGTTGATCCATATTTTGCACTAGTTGATAATGTTTTAGAGTTCTTAGCATCTCCTTTCAATTTGGGAGCGTCTTCCTCCATGATATAAGTACATCTGTCTGCTATTTCCAACTTTCATAATGGCCTAAATGATGCAGCTCTAATGTTCCACAAACTGTGTAAAGCCTTTATGAAAAGAACTTTAATGCTAAGACCTCCATATAAGGATCCTTCTACGTCTTGGGATTTGAATCTGGTGCTACAGTCCATTATATATTCCCCATTTGATCCAGCTGCAAAGTGCGATTTGAAGTATTTATCTTGGAATACTTTATTCTTGATTGCAATTACTTCTGCCAAGAGAATTTCAGAATTACAAGCCTTATCTTGCAAGGCTCTTTACTTAACCTTTCACAAAGATAAGGTGTCCTTGCAAACTAATCCATCCTTTCTACCAAAAGTAGTTACCGAGACAAATATCAACCAGACAATGCAACCTCCTGTATTTTTTCCCAATTTTTCAAACCGAGGTGAAATATCGTCTACATTTACTAGATGTCTATAGACAATTATGTTTACCTTTGTAGAACAAAAGAATTCAGAACATTTGACTAGTTAATTTCCTTTCCTTCACCTACTTTGGACAAACCAGTCTCTAAAGTTACTCTAACTAAATGGCTTAAGGATTGTATAACCTTCATTTATGCAAAAAGGAAAGTACAACTACCAGGCCTAGTAAAGGCACATTCTACAAGAGCAATAGCTGCTTCTGGAGTTTTTCATTCCAGAGCCTCTATAGATGATATCTGTGCAGCGGCTACTTGGGCATCCTCGCATACTTTTATTATTCATTACAAGCTGGATCTGTTCTCTAGGGGACGAGCATCATTTGGCTCAATGGTGCTCAGTAATATATTTTTGTGTGACCACCCAAGATTTAGGTAGTTGGGGACTCTGTTCCACAGTCAAGGATAAAGAAAGTGAAGATTGACAACATCAGATAAAGAAGTTATGTCTTACCATAACATTCCATCTGTGGTGTCAGTCTTCGCTTATCCTTGACATCCACACCCTCCTTCCCCCTGCCTTTTGGGCTTCTTGGTGGAATAGATCTGTCCCAACAAATTGGATTATCCTTTTGTCAGTACAGATAAGGTCCCTGATCTGTTATTTCCAGTTTGTCACTTCTTATGCAAACTCTATCTGAGGTAATTCTGAGAGGAGCATTATGGGTAAAGCTAAGCTCTAGAGTTTTTGGAAGGCGTGAGCTAGAATAATGCCCGAGTCTGTTCCGAGATACGGAACTGAACCCACAGTCAAGGATAAGTGAAGATCAGCAACTCAGATGGAACATTATGATAAGACATAACTTCTTTTTCTCCTCCTTGAGATTTGTTACCCATGACCTGTTCAAGGTGGTTGATTCAGAAGCACTGAAGTTTGTCTTTTTGAAGTTTTTTTTCTTGGTGACTGTTACTTGTTTCTGTAGTGTCTTCAGTTAACAGGTCATTCTTTATAGGAAATGAACAAAAGATGATTGACTTCAATAATTGGCTTAGTTTCTGGTGTCTTTCCAAGGGGATTCAGTATTTGTCAGCATGGAGGGACATAGTTAACAAACCACATTGTTTTGTAAAGAATGGTCTGCGTCTTTCTGCCCTAGGCTTCATAATATTGGCTAAAACCTTATCCACCCCCTTAGAGACTTTTTTAGGCAATGCCAAATTGACAGATTTACTGACACAGCAAATAAAAGCCAAAGAAACGTAAAGGTGTTATTGCTGAATGCTAAGAACCTAAACAAGAAACTCCACACTTTACAAGCTCTCCTCACTCTGGAGAATATACATAAATTTGTGCTGTTACTGAGACATGGTTTAAATCCATAGAAAGTACTTTGGCAGTGCAAGGCCTCAGTGGCTTTCACATATTTAGACCATTAACTGCACAGACCGGGACAAAGTGCAGAGGATTCTCGATCTACATTAGCAACAAGTATAACTCTAGCTTGATTAAACAGGACTATGCCCTGGTGTTTATCCGCATGCAGTTCACCATAGACAAAGTCCTAAACCATATCCTAGCAAGCTATAGGTCACCCTCTGTGTCCTTAATATCCCATAGCTCATGCCTAGACCAACTGCAGACACAATTAAACCAAATACCCTATTTATGGGAGACTTAACTACCCTTCTGTAGACTGGGAAGCATACTATTCCTCTCACTTGCAGGCACAATTGCTGGACTTCATTAACACAAATACCCTTGAACAGATAGTGCGCACACTTACCAGAGATTCAAATATACTGGACCTGGTACTGGCAAATATTGGAGGGTGTAAGCCCCAACATAACTCTGTGGATTGCCAGCAGGTTCACAGACAGGACTCAGAAATTCAGGAGTGTTGAGACCACCTCCACTAAGAGACTGGTCACCAGTGGCGTATCTCAGCGCACCGTGCTGGGACTGCTCCTATTTGGTATCTACTTCTCAGAGGTAAAGGCTAGTGACAAGGGTCTTTGGCTGACCAAATTCATAGACAGCTGCAAATTGGAAGGTAAAGATTCCCCCCATTACAAATGCATCTTACAAGATGGTCTAACACAGACAGATGGCTGGTGCCAGACGTACAGATTAAAATGCATTTCCAAGAAATGCATGATAGTGCCTTTTGGGAAAATAACCATCAAGGCTAATTACTCCATTGATAAGACTGTCCTAAGGGTTGACCCGGTAGTCAGGGATCTGGAAGCAACTGTAGACAGTAATTTGGCCTTTGACCAACATGTGACTAAGGTAGTGAGAAAATCATTCTATGTTGCCCAACTTATAAGTAAGAGCATGGCATCCACGGCCAAACAAGTCATAGTACTACTTTATTCATCCCTTATCAGACACAGTATGAAGTACAATACCCCCTTCGGCATGTACCTGACCAGACGTGCAACAGTTGGAATGCCCACAAAGGTTCCTTACCAGGAGATTCCTGGGTATAAACATACACGTCTTTTAAGGCAGTCTGTGTAGGACAATCTCTGTATTTTGCCTCATACAGGTTACTGAGAGGCGGTCTGTGTCTAGCATACAAGGCATCTTTGGATCCAGCTCTTTTGGACCTTTTGAACATCTGCAAAGTGACCAGCATCAGAACCACTATATTCAAAGATTTAAATTTTGCAAATGTGTGTCTCAGAGGATCCTCATACTCTGGAACAGGCTTTCCAATCCACATGAAGCAGAGTCTGTCCCTAACCCTATTTAAGGGTAACTTTGACCAGTGGTTGGGAAATTGGAAATTCACCCTGAGTCTAGCCCCCCTTGTCTGTGATAGAGGCAGACAGTAGCTAAGGCCATATTAGCATACCCCACCGCATAACTTTTAGAAACTTCCTAACTAGCATACCCCATGATACATAGGGACACAATTGTGCTAGGTTGTGAGGTTAGGCTTATAAAGGCCTTAGTGGTTGGTAGATTAGTGTATGCCTATGATGTTATGTTGTCCCATCTTGCCTTCGTTCTTGCTGGTTGGGTTTGGAGCTGATCCTCGGCTCCAACTCAGCCGATTTACTATAGCTCTAGAGCATTTACTGGCTCAAGGCTAACCCTTATCCCAGCATGCCTAGCGGTAGCTACCCAGATCTTGTTTGCCGCCTGCAGTATCAAAATTGCGACTACTGGCTCAGGCTAAATACTTAGTGCTTTTTTCATTTTTATTGTTATCCTCGCCAGGGTTTTGTTGTTTAATTAACATAGTTCAAGCGTATATTATCCCCTGTTAGTCTAACAACCAATGTTAAGTTGTCTATCTCGCCTTCATTCTTGCTGGATGGGTTCGGAGCCGACCTCGGCTCCGACTCGGCCACTCTAAAAGCTCGAGAGTTGGTTCCACCGGCTCGAGGCTCCCCTTATATCCCACAATGCTAGGCGAGAGTTACCTCAGATCTCGTTTGCCGCTACAGCTTCGAGGTTGGTTGCTTCTACCGGTTCCTGGTGAGTGTTACTTTTTACTTGTAAAAGTTACTCTTTTAAACCCCTTTTAAGTTAAATTTCTTTCTTAGTTAGTGTAGATTACAAAACTTTATCCCCGACCCTAAAATTTTCTGTTTCTTTACCAAAGAACCTTTGGTTCTTCCTTTGGGCCCTTAGGCCTTCCCTATCCCTAGTGGAGTGTTTGTGTTTCTTGTAGTTTACTTTAATTTTAGTGTACTTTAATTCTAGTATTACTACTAAAATTATTATTATTTTTTCCTGACAGGGTATAACTTGTGTGTTTGGGTGTGTGTTTGTGTACACCTGTCAGTCAGGGATATGTCTAAAGAAGCAAAGGTCTCCGGATTCAAGAAGTGTGATGCGTGCTGTCAGAAAATGTCTCTGACAGATGCTCACACTTCTTGTGTCTATTGTCTGGGGCCTTTGCACCTGCAGGACTCCTGTGCAGTGTGCCATGGCTTCAGCCCCAGGGTCCTGCAGGAAAGAAAAAACAAGTTAATTCTTAGAGGCTTACTGAAGCCAGAGGATTCCCTGTCAGTTTCAACAGGGAAGCCCTCTAAGGCATCGAGGTCTTCGGCTCCGGCTTCTGAGCCGAGACCTCAGGTTGCTCAACCTTTGCCTTTATCGGCTCCGGCTGGAGCCGATAAGTCTCAGTCCACAGTTTCTGTGGCTCCCTCGGCTCCGGCTGGAGCCGAGGTTATTGAGGTACCCGTGTCGGCTCCGACCAGACCTTCGGAGCCGACAACTAGAAAGAGGTCTAGGTCACCATCTCTTGGCTCCGTTCATTCGGCTCCAGGATCTCCCCTGCTGTCTGAACGGAGCCAAAGGTCTCACTCCTCTAGGTCATCGAGGCTGTCCGATCATGACCTTCAGAGGGTAGTGAGTCGACTACTTAAGTCCGAGGCACTAGCCCAGATGCTTCAGAGCCCGACTCATCAGTCGGTGCCTGCCCCGGTCCATCAACTTTTTCCTCCTTCGACTCTTTTGAGTTCGGAGCCGGGTCGCGTCGGAACCGAGACTGTGATTACTTCGGAGCCGAGACAATTGTCTTCGGCCCGTCCGGCTCCGCTTTCTTCTTTGGAAGAATCTCGGCGCCGGACTTCCCTCGTCGGCTCCGAGGGGGTGAGTGGCATCGGACCCTTGTCCGACCCCCCTCTCCCTCTCGGGGCTTCGGCGCTGGTGAGTTCGGCTCCGACATCGGCCTCGGAGCCATCACTGTCGGTGCCGAGGGGGGTTCTTAGCTCCTCGGAGCGGGGACCTCTGGCTCTGCCTGACAGGGGTGCATTCGAGGTCATGCGGAGTGTGTTAGAGCCTGGCTCTACTCCACAGTCGGCTGCGTCCGCCCCTCCCTCTATGCTGCCTCAGGGTAAGTCGACTCACTCCCTCATCCCGGACCGCAGAGAGCCAGCTCCTCAGGAGCCCCCTGTGGGGATTTCATCCTCTTCCGAGGCCTCTCCTGATTTGGCAGAAGAGCCCCCTCGGAAGAGGAAGTGCAAGAGGAAGCACATTGACTCACCTGAGTCTATCACGTCGGACACAGATCTGGATGATTCTGAGGGTTCCCCGCTCCCCTTCTGAAGATGTCTCATTTGCAGACATCCTGGAGATCCTGAAACAGAGGGAAATTGGCCAGCCCTCAACCCTTCGGAGGACGAATCTGTGTATCTTGAGGCGTTTGGCTCTCGCCCTTCCACCTCCTGGGTGTTCCCTCCCCCTTCCACCCCCTCATGCAGGTGGTTGCTAAGAAGGCATGGACGGCTCCTGATTCAGTGGACCCCACTCCCAGGAGACCCTCTAAATTCATCACAGCTCCATCAGACAAGCAATTTTTATCAAAAGGAGTTTCTGTGGATGCTATGGTGGTAGCTGCTGCCACAAAGAAGGAACTGGCTGATCCTTCAGTGCCTGTCCATCCACCTAACAAGGAATCTAGGTCCATGGATAGGTACGGGAAGCGGATGTTCTCCTCAGCGACATTTACCATGCGTTCACTGAATTACCTGTGCCATTTCACTCGTCTTCAAAGGGACTTGATCAAAGAAGCGAGTGAAATGTTAAAGGATCCTACAGCTGCGGGTTTCCAAGATAAAATGAACACGCAGCTGGCTACCCTTAATTCCATATCTAACTCCTCCATGCGCCTCCTCTCTTATGCGGCCGATGGAGCGAGCAGAGCCGCAGGAACAGGTGTAGCCTTACGTAGGCACGCCTGGATGCGGCTATGCAATTTTGCGGACCCTTTCAAGACGTCTTTCACGAACCCCCCTTTTGATGGATCATCTCTCTTTGGTCCTCAAGTGAAAGAAACCCTGACTAGGTGCGAGACTGATGGCAAGACCCTTTCTGCCGCCGGAGTCCGTTTTCGACTCCTTCTAGGCCTTACCCCAAAGGCCAGAAGGGTGGGAAGATGTGGTTCCGTAAACAATCTCAAGGGACTTCGCCTGACGACAGAGTCGCTTTCCTACCAAAGGCAGAGGTGGGAATAACAATGTTGGACGGCGCCCTGGGGGCAGGGGGGGTCCGCAGAACCAGGGCAATCGGGAAGCCTTTCCTGACAAGCCCTTTCAGCATCCCTGAGGTGTTGCCCGACTGCCCATCTTCGGAGGCAGTCGGGGAAGATTGTCACTGTACCCAGAAGCCTGGCTATCCCTGACTCAAGACAAATGGGTACAGTCCATCATTTCAAGGCTATTCTGTCCCCTTTCTTCGCTTTTCCAAATCAGTCAAAAATCCCTTCCAGATGTTCCACCCGCTCAAAGGGATTTAGCAGCTTTGGAAATTTCAAAACTGCTTGCAAAAGAGCAATTCAGTCAGTGCCAGCAGACCAACAAGGATCCGAATCTACTCAAGGTTCTTTTTAGTTCCAAAGAAAACAGGGACTGGAGACCATTTTGGATCTCAGTGTCTTGAACAAATCAGTCAAGAAAACAAGATTTCGGATGGTCACGCTGCAATCCATTCTTCCCCTTTTGGGCAAAGGGAACTGGATGTGCTCTATAGACCTTCGGGATGCGTACTATCACATAAAAATGAACAGACGCTCCAGAAGATTCCTCCGCTTCAGGCTGGGAACCAGTCATTTTCAGTTCAGGGCCCTGCCCTTTGGTCTCACCACTGCCCCGGTGTTTACCAAATGCATGGCAGTGGTAGCTTCTCACCTGAGACGACAAGGATTCCAGGTGTTTCCATATTTGGACGACTGGCTTCTCACAGCTCCCACCAAGCATCTCCTTCTGATGGCCAGAGATTATACTTTTCGCTTGTCAAAAACTGGGTATTTCAATAAATTGCGAAAAGTCTGTTTTGTCGCCTTGTCGCACTATTACCTACATAGGCGCAAATTTAGATACTATAAACATGTCTGCAAGGCTAACGAACCAAAGGATATCAGACATTCACAAATTGGTGTCACTTCTTCTCAACAACAACAGAGTCAAAGCCAGGTTAGTTCTAAAGGTGTTGGGAATCATGGCAGCGCCATACCTCTCCTTCCATTGGCCAGATACCACATGCGGATCCTTCAGTGGAAGCTTTTACCCAATGGTCATACCAGGAACTTCCAATGTCTCACACCATTATGATCACGCAAGCGTGCAAAAGCATCTCATGTGGTGGATGTCTTCCCCAGCTCCTGTCGGAAGATCATTTGTTCCACCTCCTCCGGTTGCTACTCTGACAACGGATGCCTCCCTGATCGGGTGGGGGCATTATCAGGGCAGGACAGTCCAGGGCACATGGCAACCAAACGAATGCCACTTGCACATAAATGTTCTGGAGATGAGAGCAGTGCTTTTAGCGTTGCAAGCCCTTCAAGACTCTCTTCCCTTGGGAACGATTGCAATCCAGACAGACAATATGTCTGTAGTGTGGTACATCAACAAACAAGGCGGAACCAGGTCATACCCCCTGTGTCGAGAAGCACTCAGACTGTGGCAATGGGCGATTTCTTCTCAGCGTTTTCTGATAGCAACGCACATCCGGGAAGTCCAATCACATTGCGGACAAGTTGAGCAGAGCTATACTCATGCCTCACGAGTGGTCCCTGAAAGACTCTGTAGTGAGAGAAATCTTTCTCAAGTGGGGTCAGCCTTGCTGCGATCTTTTGCTACTCCCCAAAACAGCAAGTGCAGAGAATATTTCACTCTATTCCCTTTACCAGGCCAACCCAGCAGGGACGCTCTAGTCCAAGTTTGGCCCCGGGACTTCTGTATGCATTTCCTCCTTTCCCACTGATCTCTCAAGTAATACAGAAAGCTATCGCTCAGAAGGCTTCATTGATCCTCATTGCTCCTTACTGGCCTCGACAAGTGTGGTTCCCCTTTCTACATCGATTTCTTTTGGAGCGACCGTGGAATCTGGACCTAGTTCCAGATCTTTTGATCCACCAGTCGGGTCAGTTTCATCGCTCCCTCCCTCTCTGAACCTCACTGCTTGGTTCCTCCAGTTCCAACCGTAGCCAGGCTTCCTCAATTATCTCACTCTGTTAGAGATATATTGATAGCTTCCCATAAATCTTCCACTCGAAAGATTTATTTGAGTAAGTGGAAACGCTTCTCATATTGGGCACAAGGAAAGGACATAGATCCTTTCACGGCTTCCATCCAACTAGTCCTTGATTTTCTAGCTGAACTCTTCCATGCAGGTTCATCTCCATCTACTCTTAAGGTTCAATTGGCAGCTATTTCTAATTTCCATGTGGGCATTTCTGAATCTGCCCTAATGTCCCACAAACTTTGCAAAGCCTTTTGAAAGGAGTTTTTCTTCTCAGACCTCCTATAAGAAATCCTCCTTCTCCTTGGGACCTAAATTTAGTTCTTGCTTCTTTGATTCTTTCCCCTTTCGAACCTGCAGCTTCATGTTCCTTGAAATTATTATCATGGAAAACTCTCTTTCTGGTGGCTATCACATCAGCTAGAAGAATTTCAGAACTTCAAGCACTCAGTTGTCGTTCTCCTTATCTTGTGTTCCATAAGGACAGAGTCTCCTTACGAACTAACCCGTCCTTTTTGCCTAAGGTGGTTTCAACATCAAATATAAATCAAACCATTGACCTTCCTGTCTTTTTCCCAGAGTATTCAAATAGGTCTGAACAAAATTTACACTGCCTGGATGTTCATCGTCAATTAAGGTACTACTTGGATAGGACGAAACAATTCAGAAAATCTGATCAACTGTTTGTCTCCTATGCGGAAAGCAGAAAGGGACTTTTAGTTTCAAAGGTATCATTATCCAGATGGCTTACATCTTTGATTTCCCTGGTATATGAAATTAGACAACATAAATTGCCTAATAAACCTAAAGCCCATTCCACCAGAGCTTTGGCTACTTCTTTAGCCTTCCAAGACAGACTGCCTATTGACACCATTTGTGCAGCGGCTACTTGGGCTACTCCTCACACTTTTATTTCTCATTATAAGTTGGATTTAGCTTCTAGGCATAGAGCTAATTTTGGTTCCACTGTTCTCAGGAGTCTGTTCCGTTAGGCCACCCGGGACAAGGTGCTAGGGACGCGGTCCCATCCAGCAAGAATGAAGGCGAGATAGACAACTTAACATATAGAAGTTATGTTCTTACCATAACGTTCCATGTTAGTTGTCTTCTTCTCGCTTCTTCTTTAAGGCCCCACCCTCCTTCCCTGGCCTGGACAGACCTAGAGGAGTTGTGATCGTGACCTCTCTTTCTACCACCTCTTTCTTAGTCATATGCTATTATGCATATTTCTTAGTTCAGGATGTAGGTCACCCTTTTTCTTCCTGTTGTTAGAGGTGGATTCTGTTTTTACAGTTATACTGTTACTGTTACAAGCTGGGGTTAGCTTACAAACGAGATCTGAGGTAACTCTCGCCTAGCATTGTGGGATATAAGGGGAGCCTCGAGCCGGTGGAACCAACTCTCGAGCTTTTAGAGTGGCCGAGTCGGAGCCGAGGTCGGCTCCGAACCAATCCAGCAAGAAGAAGGCGAGAAGAAGACAACTAACATGGAACGTTATGGTAAGAACATAACTTCTATTTTTTCTACTTGTGGGTGTTTTTGGCTGTCAGTTTCTTCCTCAGGCTTTGCCTTCCCTTTGAGCCCATTTAAGTTACAGGGTTCTTCTTTTTCCCACCCTTTCTGGGATAGCTGTCTAAGTTAGAGGCTCTCCTATTGGGGGAGTCTCCTTTTAAGTTAGAGGCTCTCCCCCTTTCTACTTCTGTTTCCTTTAAAAAAAGAGAGCTTTCCTTTCCTGTTGTTTGGGCTAGCCGTTGCAGCCTTTATAGTAGTTTTTATTTGTTGTGTGCTGTTATCTATTACAGCTTTGTTTTCTAGTGCTGTGGTAATTTTTTCTGTCAATTATCCACTATGTCCAAAGAGTCGAAACCCTCTGGGTTCAAAAAATGTGACTCGTGTTACCAAAAAATGTCTCTTACGGATGGGCGCACGAGTTGTGTATATTGTTTAGGGGCTGTTCATCTGCAGGACTCATGCTCTATTTGTCATACTTTCAGTTCCAGAGTCCTGCAGGAGAGAAAGAATAAGTTAATTTTGCATGGCCTTCTGAAGAACCCTCAAGCTTCTTCGTCTCAGGGTCCTAAGCCAGCTAAAGTGTCCAAAAAACCCACTAAGCTATCTGTTCCGAGTTAGGAACAGACAAAATCCACTGTAAAACCTTCGGCTCTGTCGGTTCCCAGTGCTGGCTCTGACAAAGCTAGGTCTCTGGTGGATCCATCTGTGTCCTCGGAGCCAGTCCGGACCCATAAGAGAACAAAGTCTCCTCCTTTGGAGCCAGTACGCTCTGCTCCACAATCTCCTTTGCTGCAATCTGGAGCAGGCAGTCACCGGTCCTCTTCACACTCCCCTCGGTCCTCCAGGCTTTCAGATCATGACGTGGAGAGGGTGGTCAATAAGGCTCCTCAAGTCACAGGCACTTGCTAAATTACTGTTGAGCCCAGCCCATAAGGAATTAGCTCCTTCGGCCCATCCAGCTTCTCCATTGGTTCCTCCTCCGACTCTCTTGCGCTCAGAACCGGAGTCCATGGAGGTCTTGGTGGTGGAACAGTCTGCTCTGGTTACTTCTCCTTTATCGGTTCCAACACCCGCTCTGATCTCCTCGATGTCTCGGTCCATCGAGAGATCTGGGTGCCGAAGCTTTCTCACTGGCTCTGAAGGGGGAAGTGACATCGGACCCTTGTCCAACCCCGCTCTCCCTCTCAGAGCTTTGGCACAGGTGAGCTCAGCTCCCACATCAGCCCCGGAGCCGTCGGTCTCGGTTTGCATGAGATCTCCGGGCTCTTCAGAGCTGGAGGCTCCTTCGACTCAGGACTGTGGCACCTTCGAGATGATGAGGAGTGTGCTGTTTCCTGAGACTGCACCACCATCGGCTCCATTGGCTCCTTCTCCCTCTGTGCATGTGCCTGCCTTTGACCCTCCTCCTGCCTCCAATCGTAGGGAACCTGTGCCCCAGGATGGTCCATTGGGTGCCCCCACTTCCAAAACCTCCCCCGAACATTCGGAGGAGGTCCCTCTGAAGAAAAGATGTAAGAGGAAGCATCTGGACTCCCCTGAGTCCACCACTTCAGACACAGACTTGGATGAATCAGAAAGGGTCCCCACTGTCCCCGTCTGAGGATGTCTCCTTTTCGGACATCTTGGAAATCCTTAGAGGGGTGGTTGGAAGTCCCTAAGCCACTTCTGAGGACGAGTCCGTCTACCAGGGCGCATTTGGTTCCCGACCCTCCACCTCTTGGGTGTCTCCACCTTTTGACACACATTTGTCTGTATTGAGTCAAAAGGCGTGGAGTGCTCCAGAGACCATGGAACCAGTTCCGAGACCACCGGATAAATTTATTACTGCTCCCGAGGATAAATGCTTCCTTTCCAAAGGGGTCCCTGTTGATGCTATGGTGGTGGCAGCAGCCACTAAGAAGAAACTTGCGGAAACTTCATCTGTCCATCTGCCGAACAAGAAGTCTCATATGATGGGCAGGTATGGGAAGCGTATGCTGTTATGTAGTCCAATATCACCTACATTCTTACCCGAGGGGTCGGAGCTAAATGTCGGCTCCGACTCAGCCAAAACTTTTCTAGCTCGAAGTCTTTCTATTGGCTAGGCTAAGATGGTATCCCATGCTGCACTGCTCCATATCCCCAGATCTCATTTGCCGCTCGTGTAGCCCGGACGTGGTCTCGCTTTTGGCTGTGGCTAAGTACCCTTTTTTCTTCATTATTAGAGAATTGGTTGCAAACAAAAAGCTATTTTAATAGCTATTGTGTGTTCTGGTCTTGTATGATGAAAAAGTTTTGTGTTTGATTGTTTTTCCTGTGGTATCCCACTAGCTGTTCCAACAGGCTAGGCCTGTTTCAGTTAGAGGACCTAGTCTGTCCCTTGCTTCCTTGTGGGTGTTTTTTTTTTTTTTTTTTCAACAGGTCTAAAACCGTTTAAATTAGAGGTTTTAGTCTTCCCCTCCTGTGTTGTGCCTAAGGATCGTTTTAGTTAGAGATCTTGAGGTTCTCGTTTGTGGTAGTGTTTTTCCCACCTTGTGACTGTTTTACCGTTGGTACTGTTGTCAGTGTTTGTTGTCTTTGGTGCTTTGTTGTAGCTAACTATGTCCAAAGATTCTAAGTAGCACAAGCCCCCGGGCTTCAAGAAATGCTCTAGGTGCCGCTATAAAATGTCCACTACCGATGGACATTCTGTCAGTGTGTATTGTCTGGGAGCAGTCCATCTCCAGAAGTCATGCAGTTTCTGTCATGTGTTTAGTCCGAGAGTTCTTCAGGAAAGGAAGAATAAGTTGATTTTGAAGGGACTTATGAAACCCTCCATCGATGAGGGTCTGGAAACTGCTTCCAGCTCCAAGACAAAATCTTCGAAATCTAAAAAGGGATCTCTGGCTCCATCAGTCTCCTCGGAGCCACCAGAGAAAATAGCAAAGTCTGCATCGACATCCTCGGCTCCATTGTCCTCGGGGCCGCAGGAAGTGTCTGTGGTTGTGGAACCAGCATTGGCTCCAATCATTTTGGAACCTATTCGGAGCCGATCGCCTAGCATTAGACCAGCATCACCTCCTCGCAGATCCCCTTCGGAGAGACGGTCTCAATCTCCCTCTCTGTCCTCTAAATCCTCCAGGACCTTATCAGATGTGGACGTCGATAGAGTGGTGCAGAGACTCCTTCAGTCACTGGTTTTGGCAAAATTGTTCTCGGCTCTGACCCAGTCGGCTCTGGAGCCCATCCTTCACCCTGCTTCGATACTTCCTCCGAGCGTATCTCACCTTTCGGAGCCGGAATGCTCTGCTCCATGTGATGTCCCTAGATCGGTTCCGGCAGCCCCTCCTGGCTTATCAGTGCCGTCAGCTCTGGCACCGTCCACGGGATTCAGGACTCCGGATTCTTCGGTCGGACCCAAGGGAGAGGCTTTGGGACACCTATCGGTTCCTAGTCTCCCTCTCGGTGCTTCGGCACGGGGAAGTCTGACTCCTGTCGTGGTTTCGGAGGCTGGTCGCTCCTCGGACTCAGGGGGACCGGCCTGTGAGGCCATGCGGAGTGCGCTGGCCAGGTCCTCAGCGGCATCATGTGGGTTGGTCAGTCTGTCCCCTACACTGGTGCAGGTCTCTGATTGCCATCTATCTCTAGACAGCAGAACTCCAAGGCCTCAGGGTAACCCCATGAGTGGTCCCCACATTTCTGAGGGCCCCTCAGAGTCCTTGCCTGAGGAGCCACCCAGAAAGAAGACGTGCAAGAGGAAGCACATAGATTCCCAGGATGAGTCTCTCACATCAGACACCGACCTCGAGGAATCGGAGGGGTCCCCCAAGTCATCCTCTGAGGATGTTTCTTTCTCTGACATCCTAGAGATTTTGAAACAAAGAGGTGACTGGCCATTCAAAGCCCCCTCTGAGGAGGAGTTGGTCTTCCTGAAGTCCTTTGGTGCTCAGCCCTCCGCCTCCTGGGCATCTCCACCCTTCGACGAGCTTCTGGATTTGGTCTGTCAAAGGGTGTGGGAGAACCATGACTCTGTGGAATCAGTCCCCAAGAGACCCAATAAGTTTTTGTCTGCTCCTCATGGTAAGGAATTTCTGTCCAAGGGAGTCCTTTTGGATGCCATGGTGGTGGCAGCGGCCACTCAGAAGGAATTAGCCGAGACTTCTTCCACATTCCATCCTCCTAACAAGGAGTCTAGGACCACGTACCGGTACGGGAAGTGCACCCTTTCTTCAGCGACCTTTACCTTACGGTCACTGAACTATTTATCTCACTTTACACGGCTCCAGACAGATCTCCTCTAGGAGCTTGGAGATACTCTCACGGGTAACATTTCTGAGGCGGTGGCCCAGACAGTTAACGCTCAATGTCTACCCTCAATTCCATCGTTAACTCCTCCATGAGGCTGATCTCATATGCAGCCGATGGAGCGAGTAGGGCAGCAAGTTCAGGAGTTGCTCTTTGGAGACAGGCCTAGATGCACCTTTGTCATTTTGCTGAGGCCTTCAAGTCTTCATTCACTGACGCCCCTTTCGATGGTTCCTCTTTGTTTGGAACAAAGGTGAAAGATACCCTCACCAGGTGAAAGCAGGAGGCAAAAACTCTGTCTGCTGTAGGAGTCAGTTTTTCCCTTCCCTCTAGGCCTTCTCCCAAGGCCCAGAGGGGTGGCAAAATGTGGTTCAAGAAATCACAGAAGTTTTTTCCTGGTGCACAAGGTTGAGCCCCCCGCCAGAGGCAGAGGAGGGGGTGGTTATTCAGGGAGACGCTGCCCTAGAGGCAGAGGAGGCCCCCGCAATTCGGGAAACCACGATTCCTTTCGTGGTTCTCCCTACCGCCGCTCCTGATGGGAGGCCTGACTTTGTGTTTCCGGAGCCAGTCGGGGGTCGAATCTCGTTTTACCAGGAGGCCTGGCAAGACATCACCCAGGACCAATGGGTTCTATGAATAATTTCCGGAGGATATGTCATCCCCTTCTCGTCGGATCCCCCTCCAATCAAGAAAATCCCAGATGTTCCACCCAGTCGAAGGGATTACGCAGCTTCAGAAGTTTCAAAGCTGTTAGACAAAGGAGCCATCCAACATGTCCCCTCAGACCAGATTGGATTAGGGACTTACTCAAGATTCTTTTGGTGCCGAAAAGGACATTGGACTTGAGACCCATATTAGATCTCAGCCAATTGCACACCCACGTGAAAAAGTCCAAGTTCTGAATGGTCACATTGCAGTCTATTCTCCCATTGTTGGGAAAAGTGTGGATGTGCTCCATCAACCTCAAGGATGCTTACTTACCACATCAAGATGGACAGGGCATCCAGAAGTCACCTATGCTTCCGGCTGGGAGCCAGTCATTTTCAGTTTCGTGCCCTGCCCTTTGGTCTCACCACAACCCCCAGGGTGTTTACCAAATGCATGGCAGTGGTGACTGCTCACTTGAGACATCAGGGATTCCAAGTGTTTCCATATCTGGACGATTGGCTCCTTACTGCCACCACCAGGCATCTACTAATTCAGACCAGGGACGCTACTATAAACCTATGTCAGCAGCTGGGCATCACATTGAACTGGGAAAAATCTGCCTTGTTGCCCTCACAGCATGTCACTTTTATAGGCGCAGAACTAGACACCATCATCATGTGGGCATTTCTACCACAGGAAAGAATCAGAGTCCTACAACAGCAAGTTCATGCCTTGCTCCCCCTGAGAAGAGCAAAGGCAAGATGGGTCCTCCAACTATTGGGGACAATGGCTGCGACGATTATGTTAGTCCCTCTGGCAAGATTACATATGAGACTCCTTCAGTGACTTCTTTTTGCCCAGTGGTTTCTCCATCATCCAACGTCTTCCACTTTCTTACCCTATTCTACTTACGGACAGGTGCAAACAGGATCTCAGTTGGTGGCTTCGCACCGACAACCTGAATGCGGGAGTGCCCTTCGTTCCTGCGCCCCCTATTGCCACGGTGACCACAGATGCCTCCCAGATGGGGTGGGGGGGCATTATCTAGGCGGGACAGTCCAAGGCACGTGGCAAGAGCACAAGATGCATCTGCATATCAATGTCCTGGAGATGAGAGCTGTGTTACTAGCATTGCAAGCACTTCAAAGTTTTCTTCCTCTCGGGACTATTGCAGTCCACTCAGACAATATGTCAGTGGTGTGATAGCTGAACAAGCAGGGAGGAACCAAGTCCTATCCCCTTTGCAGAGAGGCCATGCGAGTATGGCAGTAGGCCGTGTCTTCCCAACGTTTTCTGGTGGCAACGCGCATTCCGGGGAAGTCCAATGTGATCGCAGACATGCTAAGCAGAGCTATTCTGATGCCTTACGAGTGGTCTCTGAACTGTCCAGTTGCAGAACAGATCTTCTGCAGGTGGGGTCAGCCTTGCTACGACCTCTTAGCTAGCCCCCTCAATGCCAAATGCAGCAGCTACTTCACGTTGATCCCCCCTCAGGGTGAGTCACCCAGGGACGCTCTAGTCCACGATTGGCCCTCCGGTTCCCTTGCTGTCAAAGGTTATTCAGAAAGCGCAAGACTTGGGAAGCAGGATGATTGTGATTGCTCCACACTGGCTTTGTCAAATCTGGTTCCCCTTTCTCCATCCCTATCTCATGGACACTCCTTGCATTCGGGACACACAACCAGACTTAGTGACACACATGTCAGGGCAGTTCCATCCCTCTCTTCGGACCCTCCGGTTGACAGCCTGACTACTCCACTTCCGTCATTAGTTAGGCTTCATCATTTCTCACCGGAGGTGGTTCATATTTTATCTTCCTCTCAAGCCCTCCACCAGGAAGATTTACTACAGTAAATGGAATAGGTTTTCAATCTGGGCTCATACCCAAAAGATTGATCCTTACACGGCTCCAATTTCATCTGTATTGGAGTTCTTGTCTCTGCTCTTTAACCAGGGTTCAGCGGTCGCAACCATTAAAGTCCAATTGGCAGCGATTTCTACCTTTCATGTCGCAAATGAACCTAGTCTGATGGCTCATAGACTCTGTAAGGCTTTTCTGAAGGGCACTCTGTTACTTCGTCCTCCGGTATCAGAACCTGTCATGCCTTGGGATTTAAACTTTGTTTTACAGGCTCTTACTTCACTCCCCTTTGAGCCTGCGGCCCCTTGTGATTTAAAATTCTTAATTTGGAAGACTGTCTTTTTAGTAGCGATCACATCAGCCAGACGTGTTTCAGAGCTTTAAGCCTTATCAATCAAATCCCCTTATTTGATTTTTCATAAGGACAGGGTTTCTCTCAGACCCAACCCTTCCTTTCTTCCCAAAGTGGCGTCAGTCAGTAACCTTAATCAATCTATTGAGTTGCCAGTGTTTTTTCCCCGGTTCTCCAACAAGGCAGAATTTAAATTTCATCAATTGGATGTACACAGACAATTACGTTTTTATCTGCACAGAACCAAATACCTCAGAAAATCTGATCAGATGTTTGTTTCCTTTTCGGAAAACAGAATTGGGTCTCCTGTCTCCAAAGCTACGCTGTCCAGGTGGATCTCCAGTTGCATTCATTCATTTATTCCTCATGGGGTAAAGATTTACCATTCCCGGGAAGACTCACTCTACTCGGTCTGTATCTACATCTACAGACTATCAGGCCAGATTGTCTATGGATGATA
The DNA here is from genome assembly GCF_019279795.1 of Protopterus annectens. Classification (NCBI taxonomy): domain Eukaryota; kingdom Metazoa; phylum Chordata; order Ceratodontiformes; family Protopteridae; genus Protopterus; species Protopterus annectens. The sequence continues at coordinate 691,610,857 of NC_056727.1, forward strand.
TTTGTGCTGCGGCTACGTGGGCATCTCCTCACACCTTTGTTACTCATTACAAGTTGGATGTGGTATCTAGGGGCAGGTCTTCCTTTGGTTCCACAGTGCTCAGGAGTATCTTCCACTGATCCCCCCAGGATTTAGGTTCTAGGGACGCTGTCCCACGGGTAAGAATGTAGGCGTGATTGGACTACATAACATCAAGATGTTTTGTACTCACCATAACGTTCGATGTATGTAGTCCATCTCGCCTCACATTTTTACTTACCCCCCCCTTCCTGGAGGATCTGGAGGTTAGGTCTGGTTTCAGAGCTCCCTTCATTGTTGGTTTGTTCTTCATTTCCTTAGGTGTTGTTATGCATGGAGAATGAGTGCTGGGGCTCGCAGCAAACTAGATCTGGGGATAGAGAGCAATGCAGCATGGGATACCATCTTAGCCCAGCTAATAGAAAAACTTTGAGCTAGAAAGGTTTTGGCCGAGTCAGAGCCGACATTCGGCTCCTAACCCACAGGTAAGAATGTGAGACGAGATGGACTACATACATTGAACGTTATGATGAGTACATAACTTCTTGTTCTCTTCAGCGACCTTTACTCTCAGGTCGCTGAATTACTTGTCACACTTCACACTTCAGAGGGATCTCCTCAAGGAGCAAGGAGATACCCTGCAAGATCCTACAGCTGAGGGAGTTGCGAACAGGGCACCTTCCCAGCTTGCGACCTTGACTTCAGTGGTTAACTCCTCCATGAGGCTCATTTTTTATGCGGAAGATGGAGCGAGTAGATCAGCAGGTACCAGAGTAGCTTTGCGGAGACACTCCTGGATGCCCCTTTGTCAGTTTGCGGAACCTTTCAAGTCTTCATTTACCAGTACCCCCTTCGATGGCTCGTCATAGTTTGGGCCTCAGGTAAAAGAGACTCTCACCAGGTGTGAACAGGATGGCAAGACTGTTTCTGCTGTGGGATTCTGTTTTTCCACTCCATCTAGACCCTTTCCTAAAGGTCAGAAGAGTGGAAAGATGTGGTTTCGAAAATCCCAGGGAGCATCGCCTGACACACGTGGAGATTTTTCCCCCAGAGGTAGAGGGGGAAACAATGGGAGACGCTGCCGTCGTGGCAGTGGGGGTTCACAACAGCAGGACGACAGAGATGCATTCTCTGCTAGGCCCTTCTAGCACTTCTGAAGGGAGGCCCGACTCTCTGCCTCTAGAGGCAGTCGGGGGGAGACTATCACTGCACCCAGCAGCCTGGTAAACTATCACGAGACAAACATGGTTACTGTCAATAATATCCAGGGGCTACAAAATTCCTTTTTCCCAGTTACCCCCCCTCAAAAGAAAAGTTGTCTTTCCCAGGTGGTTCCCCCCAGTCTTCGGGATCAAGCAATCCTAGAGGTACAAAGATTGTTAGAAAAAAAGAACCATTCAAGAAGTCCCCGCAGACCAAATTGAATCTGGAACTTACTCAAGGTTCTTTTTAGTTCCAAAAAAGACAGGGGACTGGAGACCCATTTTGGATCTCAGCAAGCTAAACAAATTTGTAAAAAAGACGAAGTTCTGGATGGTAACACTGCAGTCCATTCCTTCCCTTCTTGGGTCAGGACAATTGGATGTGCTCCATAGATCTCCAGGATGCGTACTACCACATAAAAATGGACAGGCAATCCAGGAGATTCCTACGCTTCCAGCTGGGAACCAGTCCTTATCAGTTCAGAGCCCTGCCGTTTGGTCTCACAACAGCCCCCAGGGTGTTCACCAAGTGTATGGCAGTGGTCACGGCTCACCTGAGGCATCTAGGATTTCAGGTGTTTCCATATCTAGACGACTGGCTCCTCACTGCTACCACCGAGCATCAACTGATCAAAGCACGCGACTACACAGTTCAAACTTGTTCCCAGCTAGGCATCACCATAAACTGTGAAAAGTCTGCCTTGTTGCCTTGTCAGTCTATTACCTTTATAGGGGCAGACTTAGATACAAGACTCATGATAGCAAAACTGCCTCAAAACAGGGTGTCAGACATTCGTCAGCAAGTTTCATTTCTCATAAAGAAGACGAGAGTTCAGGCAAGAGAAATATTACAAGTCTTGGGCTCAACGGCCACAGCAATTACACTAGTTCCTTTGGCACACTTCCACATGAGGATTCTGCAGTAGCTTCTTTTCGCTCAGTGGTCCTACCAGGATTTACCAATGTCACACATGATCTTGGCCACGGGAACTTGCAAAAAGGGCTTAGTATGGTGGCTTGTCTCCCCCAGGTGACTCTGGGCAGACCCTTTCTAGACCCCCATCCAGTAGCCACAGTGACCATGAACGCCTCCCAGATAGGCTGGGGGGCATTGTCTGGAACAGACTGTCCAAGGAATGTGGCAACCTCATGAGTACCATTTGCACATCAGTGTTCTAGAGATGAGAGAGGTGCTTCTGGCATTGCAAGCACTTTAAGACTCTACCTGTGGGGACCATTGCAATTCAGACAGACAATATGTAAGTGGCATGGTACATCAACAAGCAGGGTGGGACCAGAACTTACCTCTTGTGTCAGGAGGTGCTTCAAGTATGGCAGTGGGCGATATTTTCCCAACGTTTTCTGATTGCGATGCACCTTCCCGGGAAATCCAAAGTGATAGTGACAGGCTCAGCAGGGCTATCCTCATGCCTCACGAGTGGTACCTGAAGCAAGAAGTTGTGCACTTGATTTTTCGCAAATGGAGCCAGCCATGCTGCGATCTCTTTATCACTCCCCTCAACAACAAATGCAGCAGCTACTTCACCCTAGTCCCCCCTCTGGAACAGTCACCCAGGGATGCACTTGTTCACAATTGGCCTCCGGGACTATTCTGTGCTTTTCCACCTTTCCCAACAATTCCAAAGGTACTTCAGAAAGCAAAGTTGCTGGGTTGCAAACTCATCTTCATTGCTCCTTACTGGCCTCAGTCAGATATGGTTCCCATTTCTTCACCATCATCTTCAGCTGGAGCCTTGGATACCGGACCCAGTTCCAGACCTCCTGATGCATCAGTCAGGCGGGATTCATCCTTCCCTCCAAACTTTCAAGCTGACTGCTTGGTTTCTCCACTTCCAGTCTTAGCCAGGCTCCCAAACATTTCCCCGGCTGTACAACACATCCTAGTGTCCTCTCACAAGCCTACTACCAGGAAGATTTATACTAGCAAATGGAAGAGGTTCTCTTTTTGGGCAAAGAGTAATGACATTGATCCCTTCACTGTTCCTGTTCACAAGATTCTTGATTTTCTGGTCAAAACCTTCATAAGAGGGGCAGCTGCAGCTGCTATTAGGGTCCAACTAGCTGCCATTGTCATTTTTCATGTAGGAGACTTGGGTTCTAACATCATGTCCCGTAAGATGTGTGCAGAGCATTCTTACGAGGTACAACTCTTTTATGGCCCCTGGTAAAGAGACCCCCCCCCCGCCCTCAGGACCTAAACTTGATTTTAGCTTCTATGGTTCTTCCACCTTTTGAACCAGCAGCATCTTGTCCCCTGAAAGTTCTATCTTGGAAAACCCTTTTCTTAGTTGCTATCACCTCAGCTAGATGGGTTTCTGAATTGCATTCTTTGTCTATTCGCCCACTGTATCTCATTTTTCACAAAGATAGTCTCTCTCTTAGGACCAGTCTTTCCTTCTTGCCAAAGGTATGTTCAGAGTATAGTTTAAATCAGTCCATTTTGCTTCCTGTGTTCTTCCCCAATTACGGCAACAAGGCAGAGTATAGACTCCACCAATTGGATGTTCAGAGACAATTACGTTTTTATTTAGACAGGACCAAGACCTTAGAAAATCAGACCAATTGTTTGCATCCTTTGCTGACAATAAACAAGGTTCTCAAGTTTCAAAAGTGACCTTATCAGTTATTCTTATGATTTGCATAAAAAGATGCTTCCAGAGGACATTCAACCAGGGTCTTAGTCACCTCTGTTGCCTTCCAAGCTAAATTGCCTTTAGACTCAATCTGTGCAGCAGCAATATGGGCAAATACTCATACGTTTATCACTCATTACAAAGTGGATGTGGTATCCTTTGGTTCCACAGTCCTGAAGAGTTTGTTCCAGTGAGCCACCCAAGAACCCAGGTGCTGTGGACACTGTCCCAACTAGCAAGAATGAAGGCGAGATGGGACAACATAACATAAAGAAGTTATGTACCTACCATAACATTCTATGTTTGTTGTCCTTCATCTCGTCTTCCTTCTTGAGTCTCCCCCTCCTTCCCCATTTCTGGAGGTTCAAGAGGAGTTCCTTTATTGGTTACACTGGCTGAGTTTAATGCTGACATACCAGGTTAGTTAACCATGCATTGCTTTTCCTCTCTTCTTCCTACCTTAAATGGATAAGAGCTTAGTAAAATTAGTTTTTTACTATGTATGTCTAGTGTGGGCTATTACAAACGAGATCTGGGTAGCTACCGCTAGGCATGTTGGAATAGGGGTTAGCCTCAAGCCAGTATAAGGTCTCGAGCTATAGTAAATCGTCCGAGTCACTCCGAACCTAACCAGCAAGAAGGAAGGTGAGAGGGACAACAAACATGGAACGTTATGGTAGGTACATAACTTCTTTTTTGCATGGATTGGGTATTTTTCAGTATATCCTTCAGAAAGTAGTCGCAGAATTATCCTTAAAGCAGTCCATTCACCTCCTTGATTTCTTTCCAGGGGACAGAAGCCGAAAAGAAAGAGCAGTTCATTCCCTCAGCAAGCACCACTGACTGAGGTTCTTCCTGAAAACATTCATGAGATCATGAATCCATAAAGGTCTCATTGTAGGTAAAGAGAGGCTGCCGTAGCTAAGCAAACCTTTTACACACAGATTCATTGCCTTGTGTTCTTCCACTAGTGACTAGGTTAATGTCTACCCTTTAGAAAATGCAGTAAAAACCCACTCTGTCTTGGTTATGGATGCTTGCATTGTCTGCTTCTGGAATGTGTTTAGTGCAAGTGTTTGCTGTGGCAGCTAGGTTGTTAGTTCACACCTTTACCAAGCATCATTGCTGGGACACTAATTTAAAAAGGTAGGTGTCTTTATCACCTGTACTTCAGGACTGTGCCAGCTGAATGCTTACCTTTAGGTCTTTGCAATGTACTGCTTGAAGATCTTCCCATCAGCTACCCAGTGCAAATGGCCTTAAAGGTCAAATGCAAAAGTTAGGTATGTATTTACCATATGTGTTTTCTGTGAGTTTTTTTGTTCATCCATCCTACATCTTTGATGGATTTTCTTGTATGCTAATCTGTTATGCAGTTTTATATTCTTGTTTGTCTTTCTGGTGTGCTTGCTTAGTGCGTGGGGTTGAATGGCATAATGCTGGGTCTTGACGTGTTACCTTAGCTTTGTTTGTGTTATCATAGTGTGCCATCATGAGGTACAAATACTTTCAAGTACAGGAGCTGAACATGTTCTGAACTGGACATACTACAAGTGGAAATTCCAGACATTGCTCCCTAAAGGGAGGATTTCATGCAGGTGGTCTGATACAATTGGTATACAACTGTTTTTTTGTGGGTGAGGCCTGTTTGAGAATAACTGGCATTCATAATTTGATCACTGTTACAGTAGCCTAAGCTGTATAGGTTGTAGCCTGCCAAGAATATGACAACTGGCCAGCTTCCAAAGCAAAAGCCCATCTTCCACACACTTTTACTGCTGTACAGCCTGAGGGGAGCAGTGTAAAGTCAGTGATTAGGATGCCAAACCTTTATAACTTTTTACTTTTGAAGTGAGCTTTTCCCTGCTAGGTCTGAGTAATCAACTGTTGGCTAGCTCTTTACAAGACTAGGCAGATAAGTTCCCTTTTGGGAAAAATTTTTCACTTCATCAATTTTTTGTGAAGAAAAGATCCTATTCACCCAGTCCATTCAATCCGACATATGGGTTCTTGAGCTTCACTCTGATCCATTCCAGCTGATTCAGTGCTCAGTCTTGAGCCCTTAATTTTTTTTTTTTTTTTTAACCAGTAATGCCTTACTCTTCCTTGACTAGCCCAGATCTCATTTGCCGACTCTTTAAGTAGCAACACTGGGCTCTACAGGTTATGATCTATTTGTGGGCCTTTTTTTTGCACTTTTGAATTTTGAGATAGGTAAAATAAGAATTGCTGCTGTTCCTGTTAGATATTTGCAGTTTTTCTTCAGCCCTTCCACTCTTGGCCACTGTGCCATTTTTGTTAACCTCACTGTGTGTGTGTGTGTGTGTGTGTGTGTGTGTGTGTGTGTGTGTGTGTGTCCTGTAGCATTAGTTTACAGAGTAAATGATAGAGTTAATGTTAACTATCCCTTTTTTAAAGTGCTGTTCTGAAGTTAACTTGTTCTGTGCATTTTTCCTATTAGATTAAATTTATATTACGCAATTTAGGATAGATTATTATTCATTATTAGTATAAGAAAGTGCATGCATGTTTTCAACTGTATTGCCATTTCACTTAATTGACTATGAAAAACAGTGCTTCATTTGATTGACACAAGTTTTTATTGATAATTTTGTATGCACTAAATATACTTCCAAAAGTTTTTTGCAGTGGGGCAAGTCCCCCTGCATGTCCCTCTCCCCTAATCCCAGATCTCTGAAGCTGATTAGATCCATGCATTTCATCCCAGTCCAGGTTCCCACATTAGTCCACCCTTTGGCTCTGGTCCCTTTGGATACATACCATCAACTGGATCCTGTGGTGTGGAAATTATTGATTTATGTGTTATCTTCTCCAGGGATTTTGGATGCAGCTCAACTGACTCTGGCTCTTTTGGACTCTATGCATACCTCTCAACCTGTTATAGCAAGAAATCTGGACAAAGCAATAAATAATGGGGGGACAAAGGCCCAAAATAGCTACACTTTTTAAATGTTGCTCTTACAAACTTAGAAAGTAGATAGAACAACAGGTTTTGCATTGGTATGAAGTCTGCAACTCAAATGACTGCCATTGTAGTCTGACTTCACCCCTCAATGATTTGCCAGAAAACCACAATTTTATGAGAAAAGAACCAAAAATATTAGGCAAAAATCTGGACATTCTGCGAAAATATGTACGGTTGTGCGGTATGACTGTATGTCAGAGTCTGAGAACTAGGTAAAAGGGTCTTTTGGTTCTATTGAATATGTCAGCCATTGAGACTTTGGCTCCGATCACCTCCTTTGTGCCAACACTCATATATATTTGAGGATCCCACCCAAGCACTTTGGAGGATCATTCGTCATCACATATGGAGGGACCACCGGTTCCTCTGAGTACATTTCCACCCCATGACCATTGTTCCTTGAGTTTGACATTTCAGCAGGTGTCATCTGAGCAGATTTGTTCCACAGTCCACAAACTTCCTATGTTAGGGTAGAGAGAGAGTCCTCTGATGACTTAAGAGCCTCATACCCTGAGCCACCTAAGAAAAGGTCTTGCAAGAGGAAGCATCTAGACTCACCAACCAAGTCACGTTGGATACTGATTTGGATAATGGATAATGCCAACAATCCTCTCCCAAGGATGTTTCCCTTGGAGACATCCTGGAGCTCATAAGACTGAAGGGATCTTGGCAAACCAAACTTTTCTCCCTCTCAGAATGAAACAATGTTTTTGAGGCATACAGAACAACTCCTCCTACATCCTGGGTGGTCCCTCCCACTGAGAAGTTGGTGGAGTTGATGGTGAGGAAATTGTGGTAGGAACCTGATATATGCAAGTTAGTCCCAAGGAAGACTGAAAAAATATTACACCCTCCTACGATAAGCCCTTCTGGGCAAGGGCTTCCCCAGTAGATGCCATCATAAGTGCAGCAGCCACCAAGAAAGACTTATCTGAAGATTCCTGTTCTATCCATCCCCCCCAATATGGAGTCCTATGCTATGGGTAGACTGGAGAAGCAAGTGAATGCTTCCAGCTCCTTTACTGCCTATCTGTAAACTACATTGCTCATATGATAAGGTTCCAGAGGGATTTTGCTTCACAAGCTTTATCCTGTCTGAAGAACCCCATTACGCCAGTCTCAGAAGCAACTCTGTCAGTCTGTTGATATTGTCAAGTATCACCAACATTTCAATACACCTGTTGCATAACATGTAGTATGGAGTAGCTAGACTGGTCAGAGCAGTTATCGCCATGAGACATTCAATGGCTGCAAGTGTGAGCATTTGTGGACAACTTTAAAGTATCCTTCACAAACATCAACTTTGAAAGAACTACCTCATTTGGTTCCATGGTGAAAGAAAGATGCAGAAATGTAAGCAGGATGGCAAGATCCTCTCTTCAGTAGAAATGAAGTTTGAGACCCCTCAACGCACCTTTAACAGGAATCAAAAAACTTCCTTGGTTATACATCTAGGCATCAGTATGACTGATGTTCTGACAGAGGTGGCCAAGGCAGAAGAGGCCACTTCAATGGAAGCAGGCTCTGAGGCCAGGTAGGAATGCTTGAAGGTTTGCCCAACTGCTCAACTCTGAAGGCAATCAGGGGTCACACATACCTCTACTCTCATTCATGTTTCTCCATCACAAAAGACAAAAGGTTAAGAGGGATCGTATCCAGAGGTTATCAAATTCCATTTTTTGGAAATTCCCCCATCTCTACCCCCATTGCTGGATGTCCCACCTGATCAGGCAAAGGCCGCTATGCAAGAGGTCCATTCTGTTTTGCAAAAAAGAGCCATCCAGAAGGTCCCAGTAGGCTAGGTTAGGTCAGTATTTTACTTGTGCTTCTTTTAGTTCCAAAGAAAATGATGGACCTCCAGCCCATTTTGGTCCCAAGTTTCCAAAACAATTATGTTGAAAAGACCAACATTTGAATGATCTCAGTGCAGACAATTCTTCTATGTCTTTAGAAGAACAAATGAACATGCTCTATAGATCTCTAGAATGTCTACCATCACATTAAAAATAGAGGAGGAATGCAGGATATTTCTGCACTTAGATTAATAGCCAGTCATTTCCAGTGTAGAGCCCTGCATTTCTCTCTCATCTCAGCAACCAGGATGTTCACCAAATGCATGGCGGTAGTATCTGCTCAGCTACATCTTCAGGGATTCAATGTTTTCTCTTACCTAGACTACTGGCTCCTGGCTGCCTCTTCCAAGGAGTCCTTTTCTCAAACAAATGATTATCTGCTCCACTTTTGTGCTGCTTTGGATATTTCAGTACATCAGAGGAAATCCAATCTGACTTCCACTCAGTGTCTAGTCTTTTTGAGCTAGATTTTGAGCATGACCATAACTCTGAACTGGCTTCCACAGGACAGAATAGCCTCTTTGAAACCTGGAGTTTGAAATCTACTGGAATTTTACTGTCCTCTGCAAGGTTGGTTTTGAGAGTTTTGGAACTCATGGGATTATTGATTCTGATAGTGCAATATGGTAATTTCCTTTTGAGATCCTGTATTGACTACTGCATTCACAATGGTCTCAGAAGTGGTCAGAGGCTTGTCATCTTCACATAAATGTCCTAGAGATGAGGTTGGTGCTCCTTTTTTTTCAGGAACTACAGGACCGTCTTCCTCTATGACCGATAAATGCAGTTGTACAATGTGTCAGTAGTATGGCACATATATAAGCATGGGGGAACCAGATCATAGTCACTTTGTCATGAAACCATGAAAGTATGGCAATGGGCAATGACCTCTCACTGATTTCTAACTGCAACATGCGTACCTTGAAATTCCTGTCATTTTGTGGACAGGCTCATCAGGAATCTCCTCTTGCCCCATGAGTGGTGCCTGAACCCAGCAATTGTAGAGGAGATTTTCAGTTGTTGGGACAAACCATGCTGTAGTCTGTTTGCACCCCACAGAACATGAAATACAGTGATTATTTTGCCATACTCCTTCATGAGGGACAGAAACTCGGGGATGCTCTGTCCAGATGTTCATCGTATTACCCTGCTGCAGTCAGTACACTTGGGTTATCCTGTCAGGCGGTCCTGCAGTCGGCCGGAATTCCAAAGTCTTGGTCCGGCGTCGGTTGCTGTCGCTTCTTTCCTGACGTCAGTGCGCCAGGGTATATATAATGCATCTGACGCCATTTTCTTCAGGCTTTCTTGCCGCACGGTGCCCGAAGCAGAAGCAGTTCGCAAGTGCCGGTCTGCCGACTCCTCAGATTTTCGAAGTCGAATTTCAGATCCGAAGTCTTCAATAAAGCTAAGTACCCCGTTGGGGAAACTTTTCTTGCCTCAGACCGATGTCAGAAAAAGTTAACAATTGCATTTCTTGTGGGAAGCAAATACCTCATAAGGATTTTCATTCTTACTGCATACCTTGCCTAGGCCCAGACCACGACGTCACTGGTTGTCGTTTTTGTGCTAGGTTTAATAAGTGTACTATTAAAAGACGCTTTGACTACGCACGACACTACTTCGGTAGAAAATTTAACTACACTATGCTGTCTGAGCAATTGACTACCGGCGTGCACAAAAAACGCAAGGATAAGGACAGGCAGCCTAGACCCAAGCCAGACTCCGAGGCCTCGGCTGGTCCGGTCTCCGGTTTACCGGTCTTCAGTGAGGCTCCGACGCAGCCCCTGACTACCGCAGATCTGGAACCAGAGACCGCTTCGGAGCTCTTGTCGGGAAGTACTAGGCCGACGCAGCCATTTTGTTTAGCCCCTACCGACGACACTGCTGATAAAGATGTCGGTACTGCAGAAACACCTTCGGTTTCTGAAGGCGTCTTCAGACATACGACGCTCACCATAAAAACATTTCCTAAGACTAAGACTCCTATTAAACCTAAAAAGACTGCACTTCAGTCTCCAGTTCAAGGCCCCATGCCTAAGAAACAGATGCTCAAAATGGCTGAAGATTTGATCTCTTTAATCAGGGGTTCTCAACCCTCACCTGACAAAAGGCCTAGACAAGAGGAATATTATGCCTCCTCTGAACAAGTGTCCATTTCCTCAGGCTCCTCTGAGGACCAAGATTACTCCTCCTCCCCTTATGAAGATTCTGATGCTGAGGATTCTATTCCCTCACCTTCTCCTCCTGAAGACTACTCCTTTGGGGAAACTTTACACACTATGAAGGAACATTTTCACTGGGAAGGTCAGGACTACTCTGACTCAAAGTAAAGGCTCGGAGAGTTTCTTTTACTCCCCCAGCACAGACCACTTGCCATCCCCCCAGTTTTAGACATTGTGGATGATGTTTACTTAGAATCCGGTTTGAACCCAGATTCTCTGCCTCCTGCACCAGCCAAACCTGACAGATACTATAGAGTGCCTGATTCCCACAAATTCCTTTATAAAAGTCCTGTTGCTGATCCAGAGACCATCTCCCAGGGTCCCAAAGGGGCTAAGGCTTCTATGGCAAAAAATCCTGTACCCTCTGAAAGGGACTCCAGAGCACTAGACAGGTGGGGGAAAAAGGTTTACACCTCAGCCACTCTAGCTATGAGGGCACTAAATTGCCAATTCCACATGCTAAAATATCAGCAATTTCTAATGTCTCAGTTAAAACAAAAAATGAGCACACTCCCTCAGCAGTCTGAATTGAAATAAATGCAGGATCTCTTGCATGCAACTGAACAGGTGGGCAAACATACTTTACAATGTGGGTTTGATTCTTTGGAGGCTTCCTGCAGAGCAGCTGTCACTGGGTCTGTTATATATAGGCATGCTTGGTTAAAGGAACAAACTCTGCCTGATCATGTTAAAGCAAAGCTTCTAGATGCTCCCTTACAACAGGATGTTCTTTTTGGAGTTAAAGCAGAAGAAGTCTTAAAGAAAATGGAGGATAAGGCAAATTCTATGCAGACAGTCAAAGATTTTCTACAGGTACAGTCCCCTCGCTTCAGCAGAAATTGGCCAGCAAAAAATTGGTCCTTTCCAGCTACTGACAGACCACAGAGGGGTAAATACAGATGTCCAAGAGGCAGAGGACATCCACAAGGTCAGTACAAACCTCGACAATGGGGCACTGCAACACAGAAGGGAGGAGAAGACAGGTCCCAGACTACCAGAAGGCAAACTCAATGACGTGCACCTCATCTGGCCAAACAACACTCTTGACAGCCCTCTTGGGAGGAAAACTCGCACTTTTTTCAGACAACTGGCACATTGTCACAAAGGACAAATGGGTCCTAGACATAATTTCACGAGGATACAGATTCCATTTTCACACCTTGCCAATGAAAAGAGGAATGCCAAACCTGCCACAAAATCAATGGGCAGAGGCACAAAAACAAATTACAGCTCTCATGGACATGACAGCCATTCAACTGGTACCTACTCGAGAGCAAGGCCAAGGATTTTACTCAAGACTCTTTCTAGTTCCCAGAAAGGACAATGCCCGGAGACCAGTTCTGGACCTTTCAATTCTAAACACCTTTTTACAAGTTCCCAAATTCAAGATGCTAACTCTACAGCAGCTTCTTCCCATGTTGAGCAAGAAAGCATGGCTAGTAATGTTGGACCTCAAAGAGGCATACCTGCATGTCCCTATCAGACAAAGTTGCAGAAGATACCTCCGCTTCATTGCAGGTTCAACCCATTACCAATTCTCTGCACTGCCCTTTGGCTTATCTACTGTGCCCAGCGTCTTCACAAAATGCCTGGCACCAGTAATTGCATACTGCAGACAAAGAGGAATTCAAATATACCCATTCCTGGACGACTGCCTCATCCAAGCAGAAAGCAAGGACATCCTCTTACAACATCTGGCTTTTGTAAAACATCTTCTAAGTTGCCTGGGGTACACAGTAAACGAAAAAAAAATCAAAACTAGTACCCTCACAAAATATGACATTCCTGGGTGCCAGCTTGAATACAATGGCCCAGAAGGCTTACCTGACGCCAGACAAACAACTACAGTTGACTCAATATTTCAAAACAATGGCAACAAAGACCCAACTACCTGCAAGAAAAATTCTGCAGGCCTTGGGCTTCATGGCATCTTGCATACTACTAATACCATTTGCAAAGCTGCATATGAGGAAATTACAGTGGTACCTAAAAAGCGTATGGTCTCAACACAGCCACAGCTTGGACACAATAATATCTCTCATCCCCTGCCTACAACAGGAGTTTCTATGGTGGTCACAGGCATGTCACCTCAACAAGGGTCAGCCTTTCACCTTGCCCCCAGCCAGGCAAACTATGACAACAGATGCATCGGACTACGCCTGGGGGGCACACATGGCAGGACAGTGCGTTCAAGGCATATGGACTGCAGATCAAAGAAATCTGCACATCAAACAGAAAGAGATGCTAGCTGTACAGAATGCTCTGACAGCCTTCAAGAATCTATTGCATCCAGGACAGCTTACAATAAGGACGGACAACACCAGAGTAATGTAGTACATAAACAAACAAGGGGGTACACACTCCTACCCTCTATGCAGGCAAGCAATGACCTTGTGGAACACAGCTCTGGCTTACCAAGTTCAGTTACAAGCTCAATTCCTGCCAGGAAAAAAGAACACATTGGCAGACGACCTCAGCAGAAACATCATGGATCCCCACGAGTGGAAACTGGATCCACAAGTATTTGCAATGATAACTCAAAAATGGGGCCTTCCAGACATAGACCTGTTTGCCAGTCCTCAAAACTATCAAATAACAACATTTTGTACAAGGACACTGCACCATCAAGCTTGGAAAGTGGACGCACTCTCATTCAGTTGGAAAAACCTGACAGTATATGCCTTCCCTCCATTGCCTGTCCTCACAAAGGTGCTTCTGAAAGTCAGAAAGGAGAGACCACAACTGATTCTCATAGCCCTAGACTGGCCACGCTAGCACTGGTACCCGCTATTGAGGAATATGGCCCATGGCCCACCTTGGATTTTACCACAAATTGCCCATTTGCTCACACAGCAAAACAATAAGATTCTTCACAGCCAGCTCAAAACCTTAAATTTGTCTGCATGGCAAATCACCTAAGCATCCAGCCAGCTCCTCTTTCCCAAGCAGTTATGGATGTTATTCTGGAAGCTAGGAGGCCCAGCACCAGGAAGGCCTATTCGGATAAATGGAAAAGGTTTTGCGCCTGGAACCAAGCTAAAGCCCAAAACACACTTCAACCTCACATGCCTCAGATTCTACAGTATTTAACTGAGATGTTGCACAAAGGACTTTCTTTATCTTCCATTAAAATCCATGCATCAGCTATTTCAGCCCACTACAACACGGATCCACCCTTATTTTCGCACCTACTTCTAAGGCAGTTTCTCAGAGGGGCAAAAAACATTAGGACCCCCAGGAGAGCACCCACACCAACATGGGACCTCAATTTTGTGCTGGAAAAACTTACGCTACCTCCCTTTGAACAAGCTTTCTCTGCAGATCTACAGTTTCTATCATGGAAGACTGCCCTGCTGCTAGCAATAACTTCAGCTAGAAGAGTCTCAGAGCTGCAGGCACTAATGGCAGTGGAACCTTTCCTCATTTTCCATCAAGACAGAGTTTCTCTACGAACTAATCCTTCCTTCATGCCTAAGGTGGTTTCAAGTGTGGCTTTAAATCAAACCATCCACTTACCCACCTTCTTCCCAAATCCACAGAACAAAGGAGAAAGACTCCTGCATTCCTTGGACATTCACAGGCAACGTTACTACTTGGATAAAACTAAGGCTTTCAGAAAATCTGACCAGCTCTTTGTATCCTATGCTACAGCTTCACAAGGGAAGGCTATATCAAAACAAACCATTTCCAAATGGATAGGACATTGCATTCATTTTTGCTATACCCATCATGGAAAACCAGTTCCTGCTACCATTAGGCCCCACTCTACCAGGGCAACAGCTACATCTACAGCCTTCCTCAGGGGGGTTCCAACCAAGGAGATTTTGGAAGCTGCAACTTGGAGTTCAGTACACACCTTTACCAAACACACTATCACTTACCTCTTTACTCTAAGACTAGAGCTGGCTTCGCCACTGCAGTTCTGCAGGGCCTTCTAGCCTCCTCTAACCCTCTATAACTCCTCCACCCATCCTTAGCTTTGGGATTCTTCCCAAGTGTGATGACTGCAGCAGGGTAACACGATGAACATAGTACAGTTTTGTATCTATCATAAATGTAGATGTTCGAGTGTACACCCTGCTGCAGTCCAGGTTGCCCTGCCGCCATCCCCTCTGATCTAACTGGCTTGATCTCTACTATACTTTCCTGATGTATTTGCTTATAGCTGGAGGGATTTTGTGTTTGTGCAAAAATTACTTAATTTGGTACTAATTACTGACCACCTTTTGGGGGGCACCTGACATCTGGGGCAAGAAAAACTGAAGAAAATGGCGTCGGATGCATTATATATACCCCTGGCGCACTGACGTCAGGGAAGAAGCGACAGCAACTGACTCCGGACCAAGACTTTGGAATTCCGGCCGACTGCGGGACCGCCTGACGACAGGGTAACCCAAGTGTGATGACTGCAGCAGGGTGTACACTCGAACATATACATTTATGGTAGGTACAAAACTGTACTTTGCTGGCCTCTGGGGCTACTTTATACATATCCTTCTGTCACACTCATGACTAATTCTTACAGGAAGCCATTTGAGGCATTGCCACAGTCATTCTCATTGCCTCAATTTGACTTTGGGAGATAAGGTTTCTCTCAACCTGATACATGTATGTCTTCCAAAAATGCAACTGAGTCTAGAAGATTTAGGATTTTTGCTTGGAAGTGTTTACATTGGTTTTACACCCCAAGTAGACTTCATAGAATTTTTCCTCGGGTAGACAGCAAATGTTGAAAGTGTGATGGGAAAGAAAGATGTAATTGTGAACATGTCTTCTGTGAGTGTAATTATTTAGCAGACATTTAACGATTCTCTGCAGACTACTTTGTCAGAGATACTGGGTGAGCAAATTTGTGTAACTAAGGAAATTATTTTTTGAGCTATGATACAGAATCAGAATTGCCTAGACATAGTAAGGTCTTGCGAGTCGAATTATGGTAGCTGCCAAAAAAGCAATTACTAGAAAATGAAAATCAAAGTCTAAACTAACTGTCTTTGGGACTTCCATACTAAAGGGTCTTCTGTCTTTTTTTTGTTCCAGTCTGACTACATTTTTACCGGATTATCCCCCAGTGTCCAATGTCCACTCCAGGTCTGCCAGCTGCTCTCCAACCCCCTAGACTTATTCCATTTTTGCTGGGGCCAGCCATAGATCCTGAGAATGTCCTGGGGGCTCAGTTTGTTTTGGTTTTGTCTGGGGACATTTTTTTTTTTATGATCTACCCACTCCCTGTGTCTGCCCTCACACTGATTATGAATGAGAAACAGTGAGAGCTCTAGCCACGATGCATATCTCCTCCTAGTTCCGTAAAAATTCAAGCAGCAGAAACAGTATAAAATCCAAAACCAGTTTATTGAAGTAAGAATGTGATAAGCGCTTTCGCGTAGTACAAGCTACGCTTCTTCAGATAATTTTAACAGACACAGAAATGCGTTTAAATACCTAATTAGGCGGGAACATTCTTCTCTTTGTAGCAATTAGTCAATTATATTAAAGTGCTACCACCAGTACAGTAATCGGTACACTGATTATGTCTGAGGGCAACTTCCCTCTTTGGACCACACCTCCCCTTAGGGATCATATCAACAAGTGCCCTCCTACTTGGATTGGCACGTCCATCCCTTTCCTGATGCTCTGTTAGTTACGCGAGCCATTGATTGAACCCTGTTTGGCTGGACTCTAGTCAGGGCTTTATCCCTGTACTCCACTGGAGTGGCAAAGGGTCTTCTGTCTTGAGACCACCCAAGAATTGAATCACATAGCTGGGAATTCTCACTCATATGTCAGAATGAATTGACTGGATGAATAGTATTCAAAAGTTCTGTTATAACCATAAAGATAGATCCTTTCATCCCAATCCATCTGATAAAACAGCCCACCCTCCTTCCCCCTGCCAGTCTATAGGTCTGAAGAACCTCCTTTTTCCTGAGTCAAAGGCAGTACAAATGTGCTTAGGTGCCAAACACAATCTGAGGAGTACAGCATTACAGGTAAAGTATTTAGGAAGTGCTGAAGGCTGGAACAATAAACTGGTTGAATCGGATCCAAGCATAGCTAGAGGGACCCATATGTCATACTGAATGGACTGAGGTGAAAGATCTGCCTTTATGATAAAAATTTACTTCTAATTTTACATTTTCAGTCAGAATTCCTACTAGAGAAATTCCTGTCAAATTGCTGTTTTTTTCTGTAAAACAGTTTTACTTTTCTGCTAGATAGTATAGATAAGGGCTAAGAGAAGAAATTTTGAGGATTGTCATAAAAAATTTTACCTCAATTTCAAATGTAGCATTGACTCCTCAAGGTTCTGGCTTACCCGTGTGTCAGGCACTTAAATTTATTGACGCAGTGTAATTAGATCAGGACCCCAGAGTAATATAAACTCCTCCTGCCATTATGTTACTATTAATGTTGTAAATACGGCAGAAGTAATTCAGACTTCCATGTTTGAAAGCTTTTTTAAAACTTAAAATTTTCAGTTAATGCAGCAAAACCAAGACTTGTAGACAAAAGAGCATTTCCATGCATAAGAATGCATGCCAACACATTTTATGTAAAAATAAAACTTGGTTTCACTTTATTAACCATTATATTTTAAGTTCTTGTCTTGGAAAATGGTGTTAATCATTTGCTCTGACTTTTGCAAGAAGAGTACCCGAGTTGCAAGCTGTTATGGTGAGTCTTCCTTACCTAATTTTTCACAAGGATAGTGTAACTTGTATCTGAAGTGGTTTTAGAGTTTGCTTTGAGCCAGGCTGGTGCTGTTCCTGATGTCCTTCAAGAATGCAACTGCAGTCATAACATGTGGGTTGTCCTGCCTCAGGCAGCCCTCGGTCGGCCAGATTCCAAAGTCTGGGTCCGACGTCGGCTGATGTCGCATTTCTCTCCGACGTCAGAGCGGCTGGAGTACATAAGCATCAGCCGACGCCATTTTCTTCAGTCTTTCTTGCCGCGGTGCCCAAGCAGAAGCAGTTCGCAAGTGCCGGTCGGTCAGCTCCTGTATTCTACGATACCGAAGTCATCGAAAAAAGCTAAGTACCCCGTTGGGGACCTTTTCTTGCCTCAGCCGATGTCAGAAATTACTGAAAAAGTTAACAATTGTCTTTTTTGTGGTAAACAAATACCTCATAAGGATTTCCACTCTTACTGCCTCCCTTGCCTGGGCCCAGACCATGACGTCTCGGCCTGTGTAGCCTGTGCTCGCTTCAACAAGCACACTCTCAGGCGCCGGGCGGAGTTCGCTGAAGATTTTTTCGGCGATAAATTTGCTTATACCATGCCGTCGGATCTTCCGACATCGCAAACTCCCAAAAAGCGAAAAGACCGGGACCGACATCCTCGGCCCGCGTCTACCACCGACTCCACACCAAAACCTAGCGCGAGTGCTCCGGTTCCCTCTGAGACTGTCTCTCCACCGCTCCGAACCGACGACTCCGATTCCAGATATTACTCCGACGCCAGTTATAGACTTTCCTCCGGATATTGAAACCGAGGAAATGCCCGAGACCATTGCTGTAGACAAGGTCACTCCTGCACGTGGAGCTGCCAGGCCTCCTATGGCCATGTCTATTAAGGCCTACACTAGGGCTAAGGCAGCCAGCAAAACAAAGCATATTGCTTCCAAATCCTTACCTCAGCCGACTCCGGAGACACAAATTATGTCCATGGCTGCTGATTTAATTTCCATGATCAGAGGTTCACAGGCCCATCCTGAGAGAGCATCCCAGCCTCCTCCTGATAAAAGGCCCCGGGTTGAACCCTCTGACCCTTCTCCTTCAGATGAAGATTCTGAGGGCTCTGTCCACTCTGATAGCCAGGAAGAGCTCTTCCAGACCTATGAGGACTTGGATGCAGAAGATTCCATACCTTCGGCCTCCCCTCCTGAGGATATTTCCTTTGGGGAAGTTCTGCACACCATGCGGGAACATTTCAAGTGGCAGGTTCAGGAATATTCTGATTCTAGGAAACGCCTTAGGACTTTCCTTAAGAAGCCTCAGCACAGGCCCTTAGCTATTCCTCCTGTACTTGATGTTCTGGATGATTTGTATTCTGATTCTAGTGCTACCCCTGATTCTCTTCCTCCTGCTCCGGCCAAGCCAGACAGGTATTACAGGGTCCCAGAAACTCATTCCCATTTATTCAGGGCCCATACTGCTGATTTGGAAACTATTTCACAGGGGCCTAAAGGAGTTTCAGCCTCCACCTCAAAAAATCCTTTGCCCTCCAACAGGGAAGCAAGGTCATTAGAGAGATGGGGTAAAAAGGTTTACACATGCACTACCTTATCTATGAGAGCTTTAAATTGCCTTTTTCATATGTTCCAATATCAGGATTATCTCTTAGAAGATTTACCAAATACATTAGCTTCTCCTGATCCTTTAGACAGGAAGACTTTGCAGGAAGCTGTACATAACACTCAGCAAGTAAGCAATCACTTCCTGCAGTGTGGATATGATGCACTGGAAGCTTCATGTAGGGCAGCTATGACAGGGGCAGTGATGCGTAGACATGCTTGGTTAAAAGATCAGCCTCTACCAGATCATGTAAAAGCAAAACTTCTGGATGCACCTTTGGAAAAGAACAAGCTTTTTGGTGCAAATGCTAAGGATGTGTTAAAGACCATCGAAGAAAAAGCAAAATCAGTTCAGACTGTGAAAGATTTCCTCCAGGTTCAACCCCCCAGATTCAGTAGGAATTGGCCTTCAAAAAACTGGTCCTTTCCTAATCCAGAAAAGTTTCAAAGGGGTAAGTACAGACGTGGCCGAGGAAGAGGCCAATACAGAGGCCCTTACAGGGGATGACAATGGCAGCCAGGAAATCAAAGAAGTGACGCAGGGGTTTCACCTGCCCAACAACCACAAACTCAATGACTTTCCTCTACTACCGCCTACCAGGGAACAACTAGAAGCTCCCTTGGGCAGGAAATTATCTCTGTTTGCAGAAAACTGGCACAGACTGGCAAAGGACAAATGGATTTTGGACATTATAGACCGAGGGTACAGGTTTCATTTTCATACCTTACCAAGAAAACAAGGCATGCCAAATCTACCACAACATCAAAGGGCAGAGGCTATCAAGCAAATCACTCTGCTGACTCGAATGAAAGCAATAGAAAGAGTTCCACAACAAGAACAAGAACAGGGGTTTTACTCAAGACTGTTCCTTGTTCCAAGAAAAGAATCTCAATGGAGACCAATACTGGACTTGTCCGCATTAAACACCTTTCTCATAGTACCAAAGTTCAAAATGCTGACTCTACAGCAACTCCTTCCCATGCTGGGCAAGGAGTCGTGGTTGATTACTCTGGACCTCAAGGAGGCATACCTGCATGTCCCTATCAGACACAGCTGCAGAAGATACCTCAGATTTCTTGCAGGGCCAGAGCATTATCAATTCTCAGCATTGCCATTTGGCTTATCTACTGCGCCCAGAGTATTTACAAAATGCCTGGCTTCAGTAATTGCTCATTGCAGGCTCCAGGGTATACAAATTTACCCGTACCTGGACGACTGCCTCATACAAGCGGATGACAAATTGATGTTGACAAAAAACCTGGATTATGTCATACGATTACTTCAAGCTCTGGGATACACAGTCACCTTCCAAAAGTCAAGACTGCAGCCATCCCAGCAAATAATCTTCTTAGGAGCCAAACTAGACACAGCCTCTCAGATGGCTTACCTGACAGAACACAAGCAAGAGAAGTTAACTCAATACTTCAAAGGTTTAGCAAAGCTCACCCAGATGACTGCAAGGAGATTCCTACAGGCCCTGGGTTACATGGCATCCTGCATTCTACTGATTCCATTAGCAAAATTACACATGAGAAAGCTTCAATGGTACCTAAAAAGCATTTGGTCTCAACACAGCAACAACTTGGAGACAATCATACTACTCATTCCATGCCTACAAAAGGAATTCCTATGGTGGGCCTCGGTGAGCCAGGAAAACACAGGTATGTCATTCAAAAAACCACAGATAACACAGACCATGACTACAGACGCCTCAGACCTTGGATGGGGGGGGGGCGCACATGGAAGGCAGGTGTATACAAGGACAATGGTCTCCAAAGGAAACACATCTGCATATAAACCAAAAGGAAATGCTGGCAGTAATGCATGCTATCGAGGCTTTTCAACACCAACTCCAGCAAGGCCATTTAATGATATGGACAGACAACACCACTGTGATGTGGTACATAAACAAGCAGGGGGGCACCCACTCTTACCCCCTTTGCAGACTGACAATGCAGCTTTGGGAGAAGTCACTGAGTCTAAACATCCAGTTACAATCCCAGTTTGTTCCAGGAAAAGACAATGTGTTGGCGGACAGCCTAAGCAGGAATTTCACAGATCCACACGAGTGGAGGTTACATCCGAAGGCTTTCAGACAACTCACTTCGACATGGGGCAAGCCAGAAGTGGACCTATTTGCCTCTCACCTCAATCATCTTCTACCAAAATTTTGCACAAGGACATACCATCCAAAGGCTTGGAAAATAGATGCCCTTTCATTCAAATGGAACTCCCTAGCAATCTATGCATTCCCACCTCTGCCACTGATGACCTCAGTATTACTAAAGATCAAAGCAGAGAAGCCCAAGGGAATCATAATAGCTCCGGATTGGCCAAGACAACACTGGTACCCACTACTACGGAGCATGTCACACCAGGAGGTGGGCCCTCCCTCAGTGGCCTCTACTTTTGACTAAACACAATTTCGAAACACTGCATCCAAACCTTCAGACACTGCAGCTAACAGCCTGGGAGATCCCATAAATAACTTCAGCTTATCTCTCTCCAAGGAAGTTCAGCGGATACTAACAGAGGCTCGAAGACCATCCACCAGAAAGGTTTACTTAGCAAAGTGGAAAAGATTCAGCAATTGGAATACCAGCAAGGGACATGATGCATCATTACTGAACATCCCACTCATCTTGGAATATTTGGCAGATATGTTACAGAGTGGCCTCTCATATTCTTCAATAAAGATACATGCATCTGCTATTTCAGCTAGATACAACACTGATCCTCCTGTTTTCTCTCACCCCTTACTAAGACAATTCCACAGGGGAATCAAGAACATTAAGCCACCAAGAAAGGCCCCAGTGCCAGCCTGGGACCTCAATTTTGTCTTAGAAAAACTGACTCTACCTCCTTTTGATCCAGCAGCTTCAGTTGACTTGCAATTTCTCTCATGGAAAACAGCTTTCCTGTTGGCAATTACCTCAGCAAGAAGGGTTTCGGCGCTACAGGCCCTAATGGCAATACCACCCTTTATTATTTTCCACAGAGACAGGGTTTCATTAAGGACCAACCCTACTTTTATGCCAAAGGTGGTATCTAGGGTTTCTCTAAATCAAGCCATTCATCTGCCTGCTTTCTTCCCCAATCCTGAGAATAAGGGGGAAAGACTTTTGCATACCTTGGACATTCATAGACAACTTCGATACTACTTGGACAGAACCAAGGCCAGTAGGAAGTCTGAACAGCTTTTTGTAGCTTACGCCCCTGCAGTCCAAGGAAAAGCAATTTCAAAACAGACTATTTCTAAATGGATTGGACATTGCATCAGATTCTGTTATTCCTTTCATGGGAAGACTGTTCCAGCCTATGTCAGACCACATTCCACCAGAGCTACAGCCACCTCTACAGCATTTTTAAGAGGGGTGCCTACAAAGGACATTCTAGAAGCTGCTACATGGAGCTCCGTGCATACATTCTCCAAACACTACAATCTCCCTCTATATTCCAGATCCAGAGCAGGCTTTGCTTGGCAGTCCTGCAGGGTTTGATTGCCACACCATCTCTTTCCTAGAGCATACCTCCTCCCCAGCTAAGCTATGGTATTCTACCCACATGTTATGACTGCAGTTGCATTCTTGAAGGACATAGTACAGTTTTGTACCTACCATAAATGTAGATGTCCGATAGACATGCAACTGCAGTCGGGTTTTCCCTCCCTCCATACCCCTCTATGCCTAGGGTCCACTCCTATCCCCCTTACTCTTAGCTGGGGATATCTGTTATGGTGTATTTTGTTTTATTGCTCATGTATTTGTTTGGAATCCTGTTTTTGTCTTCCAATTTGATTACAGCCTTCCTTGGAGGGCACCTGGCATCTGGGGCAAGAAACACTGAAGAAAATGGCGTCGGCTGATGCTTATGTACTCCAGCCGCTCTGACGTCGGAGAGAAATGCGACATCAGCCGACATCGGACCCAGACTTTGGAATCCGGCCGACTGAGGGCTGCCTGAGGCAGGACAACCCACATGTTATGACTGCAGTTGCATGTCTATCGAACATCTACATTTATGGTAGGTACAAAACTGTACTTTTTCCTTCCACAACCAAAATGCAAGGGAGAAAGAATATTCTACATGTTGGATTCCCATATGCAACTCAAATACTACATTGACAGGAGTTGTGATCAACTGTTGTATTTCCTATGAAGGTTGTCTCATGCTGTTGATTGTTATTCACACCATAACAAGTCAATGTCAGGCAGGGTCAAGGTCCATTCTACCAGGAGTACGGCTTTTTCTGTAGCTTTTTAGAAGGAGGTGAACTCAGGAAGTGTATTGAAGTGTCAGTTTAGTCATCCATGCACACCTTTACAAAACATTACTAATTAGATTTTTTTTCTTAGGACCAGTATACTGTTTGCTATGTCTATTCTCCAGGGGCTCCAGGATTCTCACCCTTTTTTCTCCGCCCTTTCTTTCTTGGCTCTGGTAATCAACCCATATAGATTAGGCAACTGCAACAATGACCTAATGATGAACATAGTACAGCTGTGTATGTAAACTTATTGTAGCGGTAGGTAATACGAATAAATCACTGTTGCAGTAGGAACACCCTCCCCTAACACTTCTCCTTTTTCTTGTATTTTTGTCTGGTTTTAGATAGTTTTCGTTTTCCCTTTTTTCTCTTGCATAGTCCTAGCTGGCAGAGTTTTATCTACCCTTACTTTGAGAAAGGAAAGCTCTGAAGTTTTTGCTTCCTTACCACTGACTTTATGCTACTCTCTTTGAGTGGTTGGGGCACATGGAAATCATATCCTGTACAGGGTATAATCCATATAGTTTACGCTTCTGCAGTATTTATGGTAAGTTTATTTACACAACTCTGCTTCCTGAGTATTCTGTTATCTGTGGAAAATTGGGTATAAAAATACACTTTTAGTACAGGTGACTAATTTACACTTTGGTTTAATTATCTGCTGATGTTAGAAGACACAGTTTAATGATGTATGTCATCAGAAGCATGGCTAGGATGAGGCAAGGGGTGTAGCTGCCCTGGGCAGAAGATGTTAGGAGGCTCTAGCAACATTATGCAGTTCTGCCATTTATTTCCATGCCAACATTTTTAAATGCTGTCGCAGAAATCAATTCACTTTAAAGACTGAAGATCTTGCTTCACTGTTGTGTGAGGCAAGACGCTTGCTATATTGTATCGGCTTATAGTTTTTAAAAGCATAAAATACTTTTTTTGCTTTTCAAGTGTATTTGAGAGCAGATGGGAGATTGGGAAGAGAGAATAGTAAGTCAGGCAGGAATGGAGCACTAGGTAGACAGCAGACTTTTTTCCTTTGCTCTACAGCTGCATTTGATGGTGAAGATGGGAGAATGAGAATGGGCTAGGAGTGCTAGGCTGGGAATAGTCCTTTTTTTATGCTGTACTTGGAATGTAGTTGAGGGGCTGTAGATCATGGAGTGGTGTGTGTTGCTGGATGTGACAGCTGTGTGCCATTACCTTTTTTATATGGTAATACTACTGCAGTATGTTTCTGAGGCTTTACCGTGGTGTAAGGAATATATGCATTCTTTCTACTTGGCTGCAGCACACATGGGTGCCTGTATTTCAAGAGGAATTTCTTTTTTTCAGAAATTTTTTAATTTAAAATATTTACAGTACATACACAGAAAGGAAGAAATTCAACTTCACATATTGAAATGCAATGATAAGAATACATTGAATCATCAGAGTAATCTTACACAATTAACACATTAAGAATCTTGGTATTTCCATAGCAACATTTCAAGGTTATCCAGACTGCTAAAGATCTTACAGTGATATATAGGTCTTACTCTGATCACTTCTTTTTCAGTTTTTCACAGTAGTTTTGTTAAATTTAAAAGTTCTTTGAACGCAGGAACTATTTTCAATTTCCAGTTTTTTGTAATAACTTTTCTGGCAACTGCCAAGAGGGCCCAAAAGAGTTTTTGCTCTTTGGCTTTTACAGATAGAGGAACTGAACATTTATTAGTGTTGCTGATCTAGTTAAAGAGAAATTATCAGACTGTAACTCCTTAAAAACAAACTTATCTCTTCCCAATCTTCTTCTTTCGGCTTTTTCCCAGTTAGGGGTCACCACAGCGGATTGCCGGTCTGCTCATGATTGGCAGTGGATTTTTACGGTGTCGAGTTGCCAGCCTGGCACCCAACCTTCCATGGAAGGCGCACACATACACGCACTCACACCTAGGGCCAATTTAGAGTATCCAATCCACCTACAGCATGTCTTTGGGATGTGGGAGGAAACTCACGCGACCACAGGGAGGACATGCAGACTCCGCACAGAAGGCACCCCAGCCGAGGATCGAACCGGAGAACCTCTTGCTGTGAGGCGGCAATACTAACTGCTGCACCACAGTGGCCGCCCCAAACTTCTCTCTTCCCAATAAACATTTAATTTTTCACAATCCATAAACATGTATGTCCAATCAGTTTTTACATCTTTACTAGATCTCCAACAAACTGAAGAAGTAATTTTACAAAATTTGAGATTTTATATGGAGTAACAAACATTCTGTGTATGTATTCCCATATAAAAACTTTCCTGCATAAACTTAAAGTTTAACTGATTTAAGTATCAAAGCTTTATTCTAACCATCTTTTGAGTCACTCACTCCAGCACCTTCTAAAAAATTCCAGAATTTTACATCACAATTAATATTTATAATTAACTTGTACAGCTTGGACAAGCTTACTTTGTATGTCAGTCGACCTTTGATAACAACATTCCTATATTCATGTAATGGGGGAATAGTGTTCTATCCCTCTTAATTCATATTATCCACAAATTCATTTAATTTCTTACTAATGGAGAATAATAAATGGTTAGCAGAGTCTTATATTCTTTCATTAAATATTGTGGGTACTTAGCTTTTCTTCTTTCAAAACAATCAAATCATAATAGTAATCCATTCTTTTTTTAGTAAATTCATTTTAATATTGTTCTGCGTTTTCGTAAATCTGGAGGTATGTGCAATAGGAAAACACATTTCCATTTTGATATTAATGGAGTTTTAAAAACATATTTCTTAACTCTGTTAAGAATTGATTCCATATATGCAGAGTCTGTAGATTGAAATACATTTCGTTCTAAGGTACATTTTGTTAACCAGATGAAAGGATTATTGCATATTTCTAATTTATCATTTTTAATAAATTTATAAGAATTTAGTATAATCTGCTCCTGGATGGCTTTCCATTAACTGGTGTAGATTGAGTCTGTCCAGAGTAAAATAGAGTCATAACTTGCACCAGTAGAATAAGATTCTATATCTGGGAAGCTAATACCATAATCTTATATGATTTCTATAAGCAATTCTTGGCTTTTTAGGATACCATAAGAATGAAGTTAATGTTTTTTCTATTTTTTTTTAAGTTTTTTTGTCAGGTATTAAAGCTGTTGAATGCAATATATATATAAACTTAGGTAATATGATAATTTTATTAAGCACTAACCTAGCCTCAAATGTAAAAAAAAATATTCATTTCATTTTTAATAAGAAGTTACACTTCTTCAATTACTTTTTCAAAATTATTAATAATCTTGCATCTGGATAGATTTTTATTTCTAAATATTTTAATTATTTTCCTTCCCAAGTATATTTATCCTTAAACATACTATATCTAGTAATCGATTTACCACTAAAGTTTCAGTTTTAATGCTATTAAATTTCAGCAGCCATATTTCTTGAAACTTTTCAATTTCCTTATTTGTTTCTTCGATCAAATAATTTAAATCTCCTACAGTTCGTAAAATATCATTGTCAAAAAAAATGTATTTAGATTGACAGTTTCTGTAATTGAGAATCCATCAATTTTTCCATTGCTTCTTATACTGTTAGCTAAGGGTTCGATAACTAATGCAAATAATAAAGGGGACAAGGGACACCCTTGTTTTGTGCCTTTGTTTTAAGAGTTGCTCTTAAAGTTAAAAACTACTGTACAAGACTTGGTGCAACTTGGATAACACTGACTCAAGTTATATTGCTGAAGTAAGGATTAGAAATGTAATAGAAAGGGACAGAAGCAGTAGATGTAGGAAAGGGGGATAGTATGTCATCTGATTCATTGAATTACTTTAAGTTGGCACATTTTAAGTGAAGCTATTGTTAGAAAGGCCAAGGTAATAGAGCTAGACAGTTTTTGTAAATATTTTTAATTAAGCAATCTTTTCATCCAGCAACTCAATTTATTGAAGGCAAAACAGAAGATACTGGTGGAGCAAATAGAAAAGGAGAAGATTCAGAGCAACAAAGGCTCCTCGTATAAACTTCTTGTCGAGCAAGCTAAACTGAAGCAAGCAACATCAAAGGTAAGATTTTGATTTTCCTTTGCTTTTGGAGCTAGTCCTTTTTTCATAATGTTGTGTCTACTAAGGCAGAAAATAAAAGGTTTTGGGTTAAGGATGGATGGAGGCTTGGTAGGTTTCATTAACAGATGTCTAGAAAAAATTGTCTTTCAAGGTGTTAAGCTTGAAACTTAAGCTTTCACTTAAGTTGTCTTTTGGAATAACAAGGTGTTGAAGCCTCATAGTACTTTATTCTTTATTTTTGTTCTTAGCAAGGTAGTTTCTCTGTGGTGGTAACATATCCTAGCATCCACATAAATTTTGATTGGGTTCATTGGTTTCACCCCATGTTCCAAAGAGACACAATAGGTAAACTGTAAGTAGACACAATAAGTAAACTGCCTGGAGATGTGCATTGTCTGTATGTTTGTGTGATAGACTGCCATCCTGGTATCTGCTTAGTATTCATATAAGCTGTAGGTTACATACAAATCTTAGTTGGGTAAAGTGTGTATTGGCGAATAAGTAAATGATCATTCATGCTGCTATAAATAATACGCATGTGCATGACTGCTTTTGCAAGTTCTTCATCAGCAGAATGAAAGACTAAAAAAAGTTAGAAGGTTGTTATTCTAGGGTTTACCTTCCATGAGTAGTTTTAACCTTTTTTTTACGCAAAGGCCATTCTAGCTGCTGCTTTGAATGTTAAACTAGATCTGCTACTGTTTTTATGGTTCATCAGCCTTTGGATTTTTGGAAAACTCTGTGTTAAAAACATGTTTCTTCCCTAAAAATGACTTTTTGCTTAGCTATGTAAGTTTTAGGAACAGCGATTTTCCTATTGTATCTATTTTTTTATTTTTCCTTTTGTTGGCCCCTTCTATTTGTCAATCATCACTCCCCTTCCCTGCCAGTCAGCTCATGTGATTCCCATCATGGGGCAAAGGTCAACCAAGAGGTGCCATCAATAAGGCAGTCAACAAAGATGGTTTGATTTTATTCATGCTTCCCTATCTCCTGCTTTCATTTTGCCAAGCACCATGGAAAAGATGTAGAGCAAAGGGTGTCCTCTCATTTCTGCAAGAGGCTATTCCTCTCATGCAGCCCCATTTCTCTACTTGAAGCACTTTTGGTAGATTCTGCAGTTTTTACTGTGGAAATTTTACAACTGCTGTTCCTCCAAGTGCTTGCAGCCCTCCCATGGGAGAGGTGAGCAAGCCATGCCCTTCCATTCTCCCACCTCCCCGTCTGGCTTCTTCATTGTTAGGGCTGTTAATTGAATCTTGTTCACCAGATTCCCATTCAAGACTTTGTCCTCTGTTGCCACTGAGCCAGGTTATATCTTTTTTTTTTAATGTTGCAAAGTTTGAGTTTTGTCTTTTTACTCAGATTTAATTTTTTTTTTGCATTTGTTCATTTTAAGAGGTTGTAAGAGATACTTTAACTCAATTTTCCACTTCCATGGATTGGAGCTTACTATAAGCTAAAGATTTTTTTTATCTTTCTTGTCTTTACACTTTACAGATGTTTTGTGGATTTTTGTCTTCTTCCTTCTGAGTTGTTTCTGATTCAGAGTTTTCCTATGCACTAGTCAGTAAAGCCCCTAGATTAGTGATTCATTAGCTGTTGATAATCAGACTAGCATATTTATGACTCTGTCAGTGTAGCAAGTGTAACTAGACTTGGATCTCTAAGGAGGTCTTTAAAGGCTGACATATTTCTTACAGCTTTTCATATTTCTTTGTTTTCTTGAGAAATTTTAAAAGAAAAATATTTTTTCAGTAAGTAGGTTAGATTGGTTCATGCCTTGTGATTGAACCTCAAGCATTTAAACACATTTTTGTTTCAAACATGCAGTCAAGATTATAACTCAACACAAATCTAACAAACAAACAGGTTAGCAGCATTCTAAATTGTGTGAAACGTAGTTCAGCAGAGCACTACAAAAAACGTAAGTGATAGTTGTAAAGAAAATAAGAGACACAGGAATGCAAGAATATAATTGGTATGGTAATCAAGAAAAGTTGGCTTTATTTGCAGGTGGTATTATTTTGAACTCTGTAGATGTAGAAAAGAGCATCTCAGTATTGTGGAACATTTTAAGACGGTTTCAAGTCTTTAAAAGATATAAAATTAATGAATATAAAACAAAGGCTATAATCGGCATTATGCACTCACACATGAATTGGTACAACAATACACATATTTATTGACATGATAAGATGAAGTATTTAAGAATATGGATTAAAAAGGCTTCTGCTATTGCAGCTAAGGATATGTGGGAAAAGGTTAATCAAAAGATAATACAAAAACTGAGAAACTGGAAGCTCTTGTTTATGGATGTGGGTAGTAATATACCAGCAATGAAAATGTTTTTAATCCCTTTAGGTTTATATATGGGTCAGGCATATGTTTGTCACCCACAGGAGAAGTTATGGACAATAATAAAGAGTTGAAGGAATTTATCTGTAAGTGGAAGACGGCAAGAGTTAAGCAGGATAAGTAGATCCTTCCAACAGAACAAGGTGGTTTAGGATTACTAATTTTTAAGTGATATTTTAGAGCTACACCATTAAAGTTTATATGCTTAACATAAGCAAAAGGTTATAATTCAAAATGGAAAGGGATGGTGATGAAGGGGGGTGGGGTTTGTTCAAGAAATAGATTGGAGTTTTGTTTGCAGATTCATTAAAAAAATAGAAAGTATTTTAAGATCTAATCTAACATGAGAAAGAAGAATTTGCAACTAGGGGTTAAGAAAATGGGGAAAGAGCCTAGAATATACTGGTGAAATCTGGCAAAGAAATCAAGGTGTTGGGAGCAAATAACTTAACACTGAAATGTAATAAAGTGGGATGAGGCAAAGACTACTTTTGGACTACAGACAACAGGCTGCCTTCCCTCCCAGAGATTGATACTGGAGTATAGGGAAAGGGTAATCTAAACTGAAAGATCTGCTGTGGCAGAGTTTTTAGTTGCAGCCATGTCTCTCTGTATACCTACTCAACAGTTTTGGACAAAGGCAGAAGTAATAGGAGATTACACTAATTCTGTTAAAAAGTAAATAGAATAACACATTTTGCATCAGCACTGATTTTTTTAAACAAATGAAGTATGAAATTCTAAAGTTTGGCATTATTAATGAAGTATATATTTTTTCTTTTTTGGTCTTCCAGGTGAAGACCTTTTTTTCTTGCTTCTGGAACTGTCAGGAGTTGTGATTGGCAGGTGCCCAGATGGTGTGAGAGTGCAGTGCCATCATTTTGTATAATTTCTGATGATTACTAAAGCACTCGTGTGGTAGATTTCCTGTAACAAGATGTTTGTTATATTTGTAGTGAGCAGATTGTTACAGTTTTAACTAGAAATTCCCTTTTTTTTTTGTATTCAAAGTGAAGATTTTTTTAAGCTACGGTTCTGGGAATTGCAGTCCCCTCTTAGATGTGGTCCTGCATTGCACCCAATTACTCTAGTCAATTTAAGGCTGGCTCTGCTGCAAGCAATTCCTGCCCAAATACCGTTTTGTCTTTCAAGCTTACAGTCAGCAATATTTCCTTAGTTTTGTTGGCATCTACTATCAAGAAATTATTATGGTTAAAGTGGTAGGGTTCCTCTCTTATAAGTTGTGTTTGAACAGAGGAACCAGGTGGGGATTTTATTTGCTTTATGTTTAGAGCCATTGGCAAGGAAAGTAAGGGACTCTGAAATTTAGGGATATAATTGGTATGGTAATCGACAAGTTGGCTTTATTTTCTGAGATGATAATTTTGCACTTGATAAATCCAGAAAATGGTATCGGTATTGTGGAACATTTTGAGCCAGTTTCAAGTCTTTTGGGTATATATAATTAATGAAGATAAAATGAAGGCTATAGCCATAAATTATGTACCTACACACAAATTGGTTCAGCAATACCCATATGTAGGAGGCTATGATAAGATGAAGAATTTAAGAGTATGTATGACAAAGGTTTTTGTTATGGTAGCTAAGGATATGTGGAATGAGGCTAAATAAAAGATTATACAAAAATTGAGAAACTGGAAGCTCTTGTTTATGGGTATGTATAGTAAGATGCAAGCAGTGAAAATGATTTTAGTTCTCATTAGATGTTCTTTGTGTTTTACTGTTGCAGCCATCACATTTGGGTTATCTGCCTGCAGTAGCCCTCAGTCAACCTGCTTAACAAAGTCTTGGGTCCTGCGTCTGTTGCTGTCACTTCTTCGTAACATCAGGTCGTCAGGGGTATAAAACATGCAGCCAATGCCATTACATCAGTCTTTCTTGCCGTGCGATGCCCGAAGCAGAAGCAGTTTGCAAGTGCCGGTTGGCCGACTCCTGAAATTTTTGTTTTCGAGTTTCAGAACCAAAGTCTTCAACTTAAAGCTAAGTACCCCATTGGGGAAACTTTTTCTTGCTCTAAGCCGATGTCAGTAAAAGTAAATAATTGCATTTCTTGTGGAAAGCAAATGCATCATAAAGATTTTCATTCGTACTGTATTCCATGCCTAGGCCCTGACCACGACGTACCTCGCTGTCGGTTTTGTGCCTTATTTAAACCTCAGACTATCCGTTGTAGGTATAGTTTTGCTTCTGAATATTTTGGTGCTCTGTTCAATTATCCTGATATGTCTTCGGTAAGCCATCCGACTACCAACATTCTGAAAAAACGCAAAGATAAAGACAGAGACAGGCCACCTAGGTCTAAAGCTGCCGACAACGCTTCTCCTAAACCAGTCGCCAGTTTGCCGGTACTCAGTCAAGCGCTTTCACAGCCCCTGATGCCCGCTACTTCAGATTTGCAGGCCTCTAGTGAGACCCATTCAGAGTCCACTATGCCGCGAGATGCTTCAACTGTTGAACCTGCGGATGTCTCTACCTTGGATGAGTCTGGATCTGCTGTGCAGGCACCGGCTTTTGACGGTGTATTCAGGCCTACTGACTTTCATATTAAACCAATGCCATCTTCTTCTTCAAGGCCTAAAACTCGAACCATGCCTAGAAAACTGACACCCAGACTGCATGGTCAGGCCTCCTTGCCTAAAAAGCAAATGATAAGAATGGCTGAAGACCTTATTACTCTAATCAGGGGAAGCTAACCTTCTCCCTTAAAGAGACCTAGGACTGAGTTTGCTTATGATACTTCTGACCAGGATTCTTAAATTTCTTTCTCCTCTGATGACCAAGATTTACCCTTATCTACTTATGAGGATTCTGATGCTGAGGACTCTATTCCCTCTGCTTTCCTCCCAGAGGATTTCTCTTTTGGTGAAACCTTGCATACTCAGGGAGCATTTTCGTTGGGAAAGTCAGGATTTTTCTGATTCCAAAAAGAGGCTTAGGGATTTCTTACTCCTGCTCCAGCACAGGCCATTAGCCATCCCTCCTGTACTAGACATTGTTGATGATGCTTTTTCTGAATCTAGCTTGGCCTCTGACTCTCTACCTCCCGCTCTCAGAAAACCTGATAGATAGTACAGGGTTCCTGACTCTCACAAGTTCCTTTTCAAAAATTTTATTGCGGATCCTGAGACCATTTCACAGGGACCCAAGGGCATTAAAGCTACTACTGCCAAAAATCCTACCCCCTCTGATAGAGACTCCAGGGCACTGGATAGATGGGGTAAGAAGGTATACACTTCTGCAACTTTGGCCATTAGGGTCCTAAACTGCCAGTTTCATATGTTAAAGTATCAGCAGCATATTATTGGATTGCTTAAACAGAAAATGATGTTGATTCCTGATTGTGCTTAAAGTAAGGATTTACAGGATTTATTACATTCTGCTGAACAAGTTGGAAAACATACTTTGCAATGTGGTTTTGATTCACTAGAGGCATCTTGCAGGGCTGCTATAACTGGGTCTGTACTTAGAAGGCATGCTTGGCTTAAGGAGCAATCCTTGCCAGATCATGTTAAAGCTAAATTACTGGATGCTCCCTTAAATCAGGACTGCCTGTTTGGCAATAAAGCAGAAGTTGTTCTTAAAAAGACTGAGGAAAAAGCTAAATCTATGCAAACTGTTAAAGATTTTTTACAAGTGCAACCTCCAAGATTTAGCAGGCATTGGTCTTCTAAGAATTGGTCCTTTCCTGCCTCTTCCAGACCTTCTCAGTCCAAACCCAGATCCAGCAGAGCACCCAAGCTTCAGTCCCAGGGTACGCACAGGACTAAGCAGTGGGGGGCCTCCACTTCCAAATCAGGGAGTACTAAAACTCCCCCCTATGGTAAACTGTCTCAATTACTTATTTTTAAAACCTCCAAGCACTTCTCAACTGACTGCCCCTTTGGGGGGAAAATTTGCTCTTCATTCAAAGAACTGGGAAATCATTACCCAGGACAAATGAGTTTTAAATATAGTGTCCAAAGGATACAGATTTCACTTCTATACATTACCAACACCAAGTGGTTGGCCAGATGTGCCTTCAAATCAGTGGGCAGAGGCCTAAAAGCAAATATTCTCTCTCCTAAGCATAGGGGCTATTCAGTTGGTACCAGAAGAGGAAAAGGGACAAGGTTTCTACTCCAGACTTTTCCTGGTACCCAAAAAAGACAATTCATGGTGTCCTATCCTGGACCTGTCTATTCTAAACACCTTTTTGGTGATTCCAAAATTCAAGATGCTGACTCTTCAGTTGCTTTCTATGCTAGGCAAAGATGCCTGGTTGGCAACACTAGATTTAAAGGAAACATATCTGCACATCCCAATCATGGAATCTTGCTGAAGATACCTACGCTTCAAAGCAGGCTACACATACTATCAGTTCTCTGCACTGCCCTTTGGCTTATCTACTGCACCCAGGGTATTCCCAAAGTGCCTAGCTCCAGTCATTGCATTTTGCAGGCAAAGAAATATCCATATACCCATACCTGGACGATTGTCTAATTCAGGCAGAAAGCGAGGACATGCTTTTGAATCATCTGGCCTTTGTACAAAGGGTGCTAACTTGTCTGGGGTACACCATAAATGAAAAGAAATCACACCTGGTACCCTGTCAACAAATTATATTCCTGGGAGCAAGCTTGAATACAACTTCCCAGATGGCTTTCCTCACGCTAGAGAAACAAATTCATTTGACAACCTACTTCAAACAAGTGGCCATCAAAACCCTGCTATCTGAAAGGCAAATACTGCAAGTCTTGGGGTTCATGGCCGCCTGCATTCTGCTAATTCCATATGCAAGACTGCATATAAGGAAACTACAATGGTAACTAAAAAGCCTATGGTGTCAGAATTCTCAGGATCTAGAATTAATGATTCCTTTC
This sequence comes from Protopterus annectens, assembly GCF_019279795.1. NCBI lineage: Eukaryota > Metazoa > Chordata > Ceratodontiformes > Protopteridae > Protopterus > Protopterus annectens. Next base: position 691,645,639 of record NC_056727.1, read on the forward strand.
ATACCTTGCCTACGCCTAGAGTTCCTTTGGTGGGCAGAGGCCTGCCACTAAAACAAGGGACTACCATTCACACTACCCCCTGCCGCCCAAACCCTAACAACAGACGCATCAGACTATGCATGGGGACTCACCTGGCAGGGAAGTGCATTCAGGGTAAATGGAGCCCAAGTCAAATGCACCTACATAGCAATCAAAAAGAAATGTTAGCTGTGCAGAATGCTCTGACAGCCTTCAAGGACCACATTCTTCCAGGACAATTAATGGTAAAGACGGACAACACCACTGTTATTTGGTACATAAATAAGCAGGGGGGTACCCATTATTACCCCCTCTGCAGACTAGCCATGGGATTGTGGAACACAGCCTTGAGCTATCAGATGCATCTACAAGCTCAATTCCTGCCAGGAAAACTGAATACCCTGGCAGATGGTCTAAGCAGAAACCTCATAGACCCACACGAGTGGAAACTGGAACCAAGGATTTTCAACATGTTGACAAGCAAATGGGAGAGCCCAGATATAGACCTGTTACCCCCCCCCCCCCCCAGAATATCAATTGGACAACTTTTGCACAAGGACTCCCCACAAACAAGCATGGAAAGTGGATCCTCTGTCCTTCAGCTGGAAAAAGTTTATGCCTTTCCTCCTCTGCCTCTGCTCTCCAAAGTACTACTAAAGATCAAACAAGACAAGCCAAGGATGATTTTGATTGCTCCAGACTGGCCACGCCAACACTGGTGTACCCCCTATTGTGCACTGTGTCACTGTTAGCCCATGGCACCTGCTTCAGACCCCTACCCTGTTGTCTCAGCAGGAGAACCAAATTCTGCACTCTCAGCTTCAAACATTGAACCTAGCAGCCTGGCTAATTTCCTAGTCTCTCATTTACCATCCCTCAGTAAACCAGTGATGGATATCATCTTAGAGGCAAGGAGGCCTAGTACTAGAAAATCTTATGCTAAAAAATGGAAAAGATTCTGTGCCTGGAACCACTTTCAAGGGAAGGCACAGCAGTGCCCAGTTTACCTCAGATTTTACAATACTTAACTGAGGTGCTTCACAGGGGCCTGTCTTTTTCCTCCATCAAAATTAACTGAGATGCTTCACAAGGGCCTATCTTTTTCCTCCATCAAATTCACGCCTCAGCCATTTCAGCTCATTATAACACAGAACTTCCCCTCTTCTCTCATCCACTGCTCAAGCAGTTCCTCAGACGGGCCAAAAATTTAAGACCACCCAGGAGAGCTCCAACTCCAGCCTGAGACCTTAACTTTTCATTGGAGAAACTCACTCTTCCTCCTTTCGAGCCAGCTGCTACTGCAGATTTAAAATTCCTTTCATGGAAAACAGCTTTCCTTTTAGCAATCACTTCAGCTAGAAGGGTATCTGAATTACAGGCCCTTATGGCAATGGAGCCTTTCATCATCTTTTATGTGGACAGGGTGTCCCTCAGAACCAATCCCTCCTTCATGCCCAAGGTGGAATCCAGTGTGGCTCTTAATCAGTCCATCCATTTGCCTACTTTCCTTCCTAATCCACAGAACAAAGGGGACTGGATACTGCACTCCTTAGATGTGCACAGACAACTTAGATTCTACTTGGACAGGACTAAACCTCTAAGGAAATCTGAGCAACTGCTGGTGGCATTTGCTGCAGGGACAGAAGGGAAGGCTATTTTAATGCAAACCCCTTCTAAATGGATAGGCCATTGCATTTATTTCTGCTGTAAGCACCATGGAAAACCTATCCCACAGGGGATCAGACCCCACTCAACCAGGGCCGCATCAACCTCTACAGCCTTTCTCTGAGGTGTTCCTACCAGGGACATCCTAGAAGCTGCTACCTGGAGTTTTGTACATACTTTCACCAAGCATTATCATTTGCCAGTTTTCTCTAAATCCAGAGCTGGCTTTGCCAATGCAGTCTTGCAGGGCCTTATCACTGGTCCTAATGCTATCTAAGTTCCTCCTCCCATCCTTAGCTTTAGGAATCTACCCAAATGTGATGACTGCAACAGTGAAACACGAAGAACATAGTACAGTTATGGACACTTACCATAAATGTAGATGTTCGAGTGTATTCACTGTTGCAGTCCTGGTTACCCTCCCTCCAGCACCCTTACCTCTTTTGGCTATACCTCTACTCTCCTTTACTATGCTTAAAAGCTTTTTGGTATATTTGCTTTTTTGTGGGAGGTATAACGTTGTATTTTTATATATTTAATTGCTTCCAATTGGGGGCACCTGACATCTGGGGCAAGAAAAACTGATTTAATGGCATCAGCTGCATATTTTATACTCCTGATGACCTGACGTCACGGAAGAAGAGACAGTAACCGACGCAGGACCCAAGACTTTGTTAATCAGGCTGACTGAGGGCCACTGCACGCAGATAACCCAGATGTGATGACTGCAACAGTGAATACACTCGAACATCTACATTTATGGTAAGTGTACACAACTGTACTTTTTATGTACACGGGTGACATATTTTTATCAACTAGAGGAAAAGCTGTAGGCAGTAATAGAGTTGAGCTAATTTATTTAGGAGAGGAAGAGGACAAGAGCTAGCTGGACTAAGTTTCTCCTTCCAGTAGAACAAGGTGGTTTAGGTTTGGTTTAGGTTTACCCGATATGAATTGATATATCTGAGCTGTGCAGTTAAGGTTCATATAAATAGCACAAGCAGAAGGCTGTAAGTGAAAGTGAAAAGGGATAATGAAATGGGGATGGTGTTGAGAAGTAAGATGAGGGTAGGATTTTGGATGCAGGTCCTTTAGGAGAATAACAGACATAAGGTGTATTATATTCATAAAGTATCAGAAAGTATTCCAAGAAGTAAGTCAACACTGGAATGAAGAAAAGATTTTAGCAGTAGGATTGACTACAAGTAGGGGTATGAAAAGTAGGCAAGAAGAGGCTGGAATTTAGTGGGAAAAATTAGCAAAGGAGCCAAGTTTTTGGGAGCAAATTACTAGAGAGGTTAAAGGAAAACTCCACTTTAGAACTCAAAAAAACATTTTTTCATTGTATCTTTGTTTTTGAGCTATTTTAATGCCTCAAAATCACTCAAGTGCTTCTTTTACAATTTTAATGCGTTTCTCTCAAAATGGCAGGTGATGGGGCCTGCCCTGGTAACATGATCTTATTTTCTTGCTTTCCTTCCTTCTTCCCAGAATATATTTCAAGTCCTCTTTATATGACTCATGCCAGACCTAAGGAAGAGGTACTGTTTTCTCATGCCATTAAAATATAATGGCAGGACTGTGAAGCACTGTCATCTAAACACACCCTCTGTAAAAGAGCTGGTTCTCCATTTCCCTGACTGAGCCTCATTTATCTGTCTACCAGAGCCTGTTCATAGGTTCATAGATTTATACTAGGCTATCTGCCCTAAGGCATTTATAAGCCTAGCCCAAATTTTTGTGGCTTACGCCACCCCTTATATGAAAAAATACTGTGCCCATTAGTTTGTTGTGCCTCTGTCCAGCAGTGACACAGATATGATTCCCGGGGTAAACCTACGATCTCCCATCCACAGGTCTAGATTTCTCTTGAACAGAGTCAGCGAGGTGCTCTGCCTCACATGGACCGGGATTTTATTCCACAGCATAGGGAGTCTCTGAGTGATAAATCTATCCCTCCAGCACGTCCTATTTTATTTATTTTATTTATTTATTTTATTTTACATTTGTTGACCGGGCTAGTCTAGCTGGAATTATTTCCATTTTCAGTAGAGGCCCGGGGAGAAAAGCTCCACAAGATATACAAAAAACATACATTTGAAGTAATATACAAGAAAATCACCAGGATAAATGTAAAGACAATAAAAAAGTTAGTATACAAAAACAATTTACAAGTAGGAAGAGATATCATTTCCTATAAACAAACTAAACTACTGAGAAGCATAAATCAGGGAAAGGTGGTAGGGAGAGGAAGTGGGAGAAAAGTAAGAGTAAAGTAAAAAAGAAAGGATAAGAAAGGATTAAGCAAACTTTCAGAGAAGAGGAAAAGAAGTAAGTGAGAGAAAGGATAGTTGTTCAGGGAAGAGGGAGAGATGTAGGGGTAGTAAGGAGATAGAGTGGGGTAGAAATTTAGTCAGGTTTAGTGCAGGAACAGAGCCAGTGATTTTTCAAGAGTTCTTTTATTCTTTGTTTGAAGAGGGGCAGTGATGAGATTAGTGTTATGTCACTGGGTAGTAAGATTCCAGTTCCTTCCTACTGTGCTAGAAAAAAGAGTCACCAGCTGAGTTATTGGACTTTGTTAATTTAGCCATAAGTTTCCTAGAAGAACGAAGGGAGTTAAGATTATTGTAAGGTATTAAAAGTTCTGAGAGTATAGGGGTGTTTGAAGGCTGGTACAGTATTTTGTGGGCAATGTTTAGTTGGGTGATGAGCAGAAGGTTTTGGAATTCCAGCCAGCCTAGTTGTTTCAGGTTATTACAGTGGTGGGTTCTGAAGGGGTTGCTAGTGGCAAAGCGGCGATGCTATTGTAGCATATAGTCAGTTTATTGAGGTTGGTTTTCTTAAGGTTGGTAAATATAGGTGAAGCGTAGAAGTGTTGACAATAGATGGGAGTGGGCAATCTTGGCTCTAGCAGATTCAGTTAGGAAGGGTTTAATTCGTATAAGGATCCTATTTTTCTGTTGACTGATTTAATGGTGTTGTTAATGTGTTGATCAAAGAGATTATTGTCAATGGTTATTCCTAACAGTTTTGTTGTAGGATCGGGTGTGATAGCCGTAGCATTATTAGAGGAAATGGTGAAGTGTAAGGAAGGGATCGGGTGGTGGGAGTAAAGAGTAGAAGTTTAGTTTTTTTGGCATTTAGTAAGAGGGAACGTTTATAGAACCACGTTTCAACTGCGTTGAAGATCATTTGAGTACGTGAGCAGAGTTCAGAAGGAGAGGAAGCAGAGCAGATAAGGGTAGAGTCGTCTGCATATTGGATGCAGGTAGCTTGAGGGATAGCAGAGTGGAGATCATTAATGAAAAGGGAGAATAGAAGTGGCCCAAGAATAGAGCCTTGAGGGACACCAATGTTTATGGGTAGGAGAGAAGAGAGTTGATTGCCCCATAGGACTGCTTGTTGCCTGTTGCTTAGATATGCTTTGAACCATTTAGTGGCAAGGTTGTCAAAGGAGAGGGATTCAAGTATGTTAATTAAGGTGGAATGGTTGACCATATCGAATGCTTTGGAGAGGTTAATAAAGAGAGCAGAAGAGAGAAGGTTGTTATTGCGATTTTTATTGATGGTTTCTACAAAGGATAAGAGAGCAGTGGTAGTACTGTGATGAGGTCTAAAACCATGTTGACAGTTTGCTATTATGTTGTGCAGGGTGAGATGCTGTAGGAGTTGCTGGTGAATACATTTTTCCATAATTTTTGCTACTGGGGAAAGGAGAGCAATTGGTCTGTAGTTAGAGTAATCGATAGAGTTACCCCCTTTATGTAATGGAATAATATGGGAAACTTTCCAGATCTCAGGGATGGTTCCTTCTTGGATTGTTCTATTTATGAGTATGGATATAGGGTATGCAATCACTTTGGCAGCCCTTTGGAGGTAGAGAGATGGGAGATTGTCCGCTGAAGGAGTACCAGGTTTAAGTTTGTTAAGAAGTCTGTAGATAAATGATGTGGGGATAGGTTGTAGTGTAAAGTTATAAGATGGGTCCTTAGGGATACTAGGAGGGGAGACATAGTTGTTGTTCATTTGTTTGGCTAGGGTTTGGATAGAGTCAATAAAGAAAGAGTTAAAAGTATTAGCAGTTTGGTGGGGGTTGTCTGGGTCAGCGTTAAGAGGGGTTGGAGTTTTGGTGGTTCCTGGGGATAGGAGTTTATTAATGGAAGACCAGAACTGTTTGGGGTTGTTATGGTTTGTTTGTTGGAGTCTACAGTAATAGTTTTTTTTGTCAGTAATAATTGCTTTTTTTGTCAGATTTCTAAGCTGACGGAAGTGGATAAGATCTGGGTTATTTCTATGGTGTTTCCATAAAGCCCATACTTTATTTCTGGAAAGAATTAAGTTTTATATCCGTGCTAAGGTTTAAGTCGCTTGCTCTAGTGGTTTTGGTGGATTTGGATTTTTTGAGGTGGAGCATGTCCATTAATTCCGGGTTGGACATGGCCTTGTATGTCAGGCACATGTCACCTCTGAGCAGACGGTATGCGACTGAATAGAGCTGGAGTTTCTTCAATCTGGCAGCATATGACAGATTTTGGAGTCCCTTTATCCTTTTGGTGAGGAACTTTTGGGGTCTCTCCAATTGCTGCAGATGTCGGGTGAGATACATCCCGAATGGGGCATTGTACTCGATCATTGGTCTGATAAGTGAAGAGTACAGGGGAACAATGACCTCACTAGATCTGGATGTGAATCCCTTCATGATCAGGTGGGCAATGTAGAAGGTCTTTCTAACCACTTTAGCAATGTGAGTGTCAAAAGAAAGGCCACTGTCAACCTGGGTCCCCAGGTCCCTGATAACCTCTTCTGTGCTTAGTGGATTGCCACCTATATGGTAGCTTGGGGTTACCTTGTTTTTCCCGAAGGGTATGACTATACATTTTTGGCGTTTAACTTCAGGCCATGGCTCTGGCACCAGCTATCTGTTTCCGTGAGTCCCTTCTGAAGGATATCCGTGTCCGATGCACTTTCCACTATGGCCCAGTTTGCAGTCGTCTGCGAACTTTGTCAGCCAAAGTCCTCCCATGTTGGCCTGTACTTCTGAGAAGTAGATGCCAAACAATAGGGGCCAAGGACCGAGCCCTGTGGGACACCACTTGTGACCGGCTTGGAGTCTGACACAGCGCCAGCAACTCTAACCCTGTGGGTTCTGTCCTTAAGCCAGTTTGCAACCCATCTTGTGACATATGGGTTTACATTTAAGCTGGTAAGTTTTTCTACAATACCGAGTGGGGTATTGTGTCGAAGCCTTTGCAAGGTCAAGGTAGGCTGTATGGACTGCCTTTCCTCATCAATGGCCTTGGTGACTGTTTCAAGAAGTCGACCAAGTTCAAAAGGCATGATCTTCCCTTGACAAAGCCAAACTGGGTCGGGTCCAATGTCTGCAAGTCCCCTATATCTTTGTTTATGAGCTCCATTATGATCCTCTCCATAGCTTTGCAGACTAGACTTGTTAAGCTTATGGGCGGTAATTACCAGGGTCCGTGAGGCGCCGCCTTTGTGGAGTGGGACCACAGTTGCCGTACGCCACTCCTTGGGCACGTATCCTGTGGTAAGGCTGAGATTAAACAGCTGCCTTATGTGCGGGTTTAATTCCTCATTTAGCTCGTGTAGCACACAGCCAGGGACACCATCCGGTCCCATTGATGCTGTGTTTTAGCTTTAGAGAGAGCAGCTTTCACCTGCGCATTTGAGATGTCCGGGAGGCTACACTCGGCTGGGATAGTTATCTCTCCTTTAGGGGGGGGGAGGGGGGTGAAGTTTGCACTGAACCTGTCTGCCAGTATGTTGGCAATGTCTGTGGGTTCAGTGATTTTTGTATCATTTTGGACTAATTCTGAGCATATCTGGGAGTTTCCACCCAGGTTCCTAACATAGCTGAAAAAGGCCTTATGATTGTCCTTTGAATCCATGGCAATTTTTCTCTCAAAATTGGCCTTAGTTGATTTTATGAGTGCTCGTATTTTTTTACTAATAATGATCAGGGGTGACTTCCCTTTTATGGATTTTTTTCTATCATGTAATAGCTTTCTCCTCTTATTGTAAAGTTTGTTAATGGCTGGGGTCCACCAGACTGGACATTTGCCCTTTGTGGAAAGAGTCTTGGTTTTATTTGGGATTGCCTGATCCATGCAGTCCTGGAGGTGGTCATAGAAGGCATTTGTAAGGGCTTCCGCAGCTTGGGTTGTGGTTTCCTCTGGCTCAGGAGCCTTGAAGGATACCACACCAGTCTTGAGTAGTGTGAAGTTTGCTTTAGAGAAGTTCTTCACTATGGTCTTTTTTGTTTGGGGTGGGGGCGGGATGTGGATTTCCAGTGAGATTAGTTTATGATCAGATCTCACCAATGAGGGATATACTTCCGGTGTGGAGCATTTTGTCCCCATGTTTGTGACAATGAGATCTAGTATATTTTCTCCTCTCGTGGGAACAGTGACTAGCTGTTTCATGGCATTTGAATTTATGAACTCCAGGAACTGTTGGGCTAGAAAGTTAGGGCTTGAGTAATGTTCCCAGTCTATATTCGTGTAGTTGAAGTCACCCAATATGATGGTGTTTGGAGATACATTTATACCCTCCAGTGTCTTCAGGAAGGCTGTGTGGGGTTCCTGAGTTTGAGAGGGTGGCCTGTAGCATGCTACAATTTGTAGAGCAGTTTTGCCTATGGTTAGTTGCACCTGGATGGTTTCCGAAGCTTCGTGCGTTGCCACCAACCTGGAGGTCTGGGTATCCTTTATGAATATGGATACACCCCCTCCTTTTGTGGTGTGGTCCGGGTTTTGGGGCCGGAACGCATGATATGAGGTAAAACCTAATAGTGCCGGGTGCTCTCAGGAGCCTTGAACCAGGTTTCAGTTACAGCACAGACATCGATGTTCTCCATACTGAGAAGGGCCTCGAGTGCGTGCATTTTGAGATTTAGACTTCTGGCATTGAGCAGCATTACCCTCAGTTTCTTCCCATTTTTGATTTCTAGGGTGGTAGGTTTAGAATTTGAGCCTTGCCTAAAAAAGGCACTATGGGGGTGGCAAGAGCCTTAGCCAATATCCGGAATCTCAGGGGTGACAGGTGCAAGCCGTCCCTCATGGCAGCATGGCTTGTCAAGCATGTCATCCCAGGCAGACAGACACTGGATCCCCTTTGAATGACACCAGACATTAAGCCAATTGTTAAAGCTGATCATCTTGTCTCTATATTGTGGCATCATTCTTGGTGAAGGAAGGATACTGCTCAGGGTTAGGGTCATACCTGCCTGGGCTACATAATCAGAGAGCTCCTCTATGTCTCTTTTCATGTAGTCCAGGGAGGTGCGTCTCAGGTTGTTCACACCAGCATGGACAATGACTGTGTCATATTTGTACTTGCCGTGGAGTGACCCGAGTGCTTGTGTTATGTGGCGGATTCTAGCCCGATAGGCAGCTTACTGTGACCCTCTCCTTGTTCAGCCTGGTGAGTGGGACGTCAGTGTGTCTGACTATGGAGTCACCTATGACAAGTATGTTTGGTGTTGTATTTGGCCTTAAGGGCTGTGACTGCTTTGCACACTGCTTTTGTGGTTTATGTGTTGCTTGTGGGGTGTCTTGAGGTAGCAGTTGTTTGGGTGTCTGCTTTGGAGGCCTCTGCTGTTTAGGTAACTTTTACTCAGAGCCTCCGAGTATGTCTTTGTGTGTTTATGTGTTTGATTCAGTGGAGTGGTAGCATTATGTGAGGCTGGTTTTGTGGTGTGTGTAGTTGCCTTCTCCTCCTGTCTGGTCTTGCCAGTCCTGAGTTGAGAGAGCTCAGCCTCCAGTTTGGCTAAATAGCTGCATCTCTCGCAAGTATTTGTGTTATGTGGGAGGAGGAGAGGGTTGTCTGTGTACATGAGGCAGTTATAACATTGCCTCAAGATTCCCAGATTCACCAGCTGGTCCGGAGAGGAGATTGACAACTGACCTTTGGACATGCTAGAATAATATTGGGAAATCCTTAATTGAAAACAAGGGCCAGTGGGGAGTGAGGGTGTAGTGCTTTTAATTTTTAGTGCTGACTTATATAATTGCTTTAATGAGCAAGTGCCAGGTAACTTGAGTGCATTGTGTTACAAGTAACTAAATGCAAAAACGACAAACAGTAACTTTCTTTCAAGTGAAACAAGGAAATAAGTACAGTAAGCAATGCAGATATCACTAGTGATCCACAGAAGCGCTGAGAAGTTGCGTATTAGGTGGAATTAGCTTCCAGGGAAATAACAAGCAAACAAACAACAAGCATATAAACAAAGCTAGATTCAGCAGGCCTGGATCTAGTCTATGCTAGAGCAAACAAGGTGAACCAATTTCAGTAAGATACAGTTCAAATATTCAGGCACTATAAACCTTTAACCAGAAATTCCCAGCTCAGAAGGGCAGAGTCCAGCCTCTTCTCCCACAAGAGTGCAGACCACAACCTTCTTAATGTAAAATAACTGGCCTGAAGCCCAAGTGCCTAAACCAGAACTAATACACTTGGACACTGGGCTCTCAATCAGCAGTTCCCAACTTAGAAGGATGAAAGCTACCTGTCCTGCTACCACAGTGCTTGCCACAAACCTTCCTAATGTAAAACAACTGGTCTGAAGCCCAAGTGCTTAATCCAAAAGACTTGAATGATAGCTACACTTTAATCAAGTTACAACCAAGCAGTAATAAATACCATTGAATACTTTAGAGAATGTCTGGATTAGTGCTCAAGTTACACAAACAAAGCTAGATCCAGCAGGCCCGAATCCAGTCTATGCCACAGCAAACAAGGCGCACCAACTTCAGTAAGAAACAGTTCAGATATGCATGCACTATAAGCCTTTAACCAGAAATTCCCAGCTCAGAAGGGCAGAGTCCAGCCTCTCCTCCCACAAGAGTGCAGACCACGAACCCTCTTAATGTAAAATAACTGGCTTGAAAGCCCAAGTGCTTAAACCAGAATTAATACACTTTTAGAATAACAGACACTGAGCCCTCAATCAGCAGTTCTCAACCTAGAAGGATGTAAGCTACCTGTTCTGCCACAACAGTGCAGACCACAAACCCTCTCAGTGCAAAACAACTAACTGGTCCGAAGCCCAAGTGTTTAAACCAAAAGGCTTAGAATGAGTTACACCAAGCAGTAATAAATACAATTGAGTATTTTAAGATGATGCAAAAGTAAAAAGAAAAGTAGGTAAAAACACAAGTACAGTAAAAGCAGATGAACATTTTTTTTTTTTTTTTTTTTCTTCTGAACAAGTGCTGAGATCAAAGAAACAGATTTGAGTGCTGAAACTAGAAAACTGGCTAGTTATAAGAAAAAAAACAAGCTAGAAGGCTTCCCTCAAACACAGAAGGGCTTGGGGGCTCAGAAGCCTACAAATAGTCTGTACCACTTAACAAGAAAGGCAGGAAATAAGCTTAATTTTTTTTTCTATTTCCCAGATGCTCTCTTTGTACACAGTAGGAGTGCCTGAAATCAGAATATGATCTCACTGCACTCAGTTGAGTGAGCAAATGAGATGGGCCCAGAGGCAGGCTGAGGGGCGGGCAGTTTCAATGCCACTAAGATTAACAGCAGAATAACTTCAGTTAAAAAATCCTTCAACACTCCTTCATACACAGTTTAAATCAAATTAAATACTGTATAATACTGTATTTTTTTTAAAAAAAAAAGTGCAGATAAAGGTACTTAAATTCTATGTTCTATGCTATGTTCTAAGTTCTATGCTGTAAATAGCTGTTAGCTACTTGCAACAAAAGAAAGCAGATACAAAACATTTTCTTTGTAAGAGGAGTCTTTTGTAGTCCTAACAAACTTGATAAACCCTCCCCCATACTCATGCTGAGATGTGAAAATGGTCACTGCAGTAAATAATCCTTGCTCTACATTTACAAGTAACAAGTAGTAAGACTCTAAACTTAGTCTGTCTGCTACTTCGCAATGCCTTCAGTGGGAGGATTTTTCTCTTTGATGAATGATGCAGACTTAAAATGTGCTTTACTAGTTCCTCAGTTATTTCTGTCATGCTCCCCCCTCCTTTTTTCTATTTCATATTTATTTATACTTTGGTAACCTGGAAAGTGAACTGGTTCCAGGATCCTTTTTAGCCACAACATAAGCTACACTGCCAAAGATAATAATTATTAAATGCACTTCTCAATACAAAAAAAAAAAATACTGAAAGAAAGACATTGACCAAGATTGCGTGTGGAGCACATAACCAATGTGTGACAGTGACTACGTAAATCATTGAGCAACATTTACTAGAATGTATACATTAATATAGCAATAACCCACGCCTGGGTGTAGGTAATGCTGGATTTACCCACAGTTGTGGTTTGGTCACGAGGGTGAAGCCAGAGTGGCCAAACAAAGCCAACCGTGGGTAAATCCAGCATTACCCACACCCAGAAGTGGGTTATTACTTTTATACAATGACATTATTTAAGAAAAAAATACTTTTCTTAAATAATGGCATTGTATAATGCCTCCTTGCTGCCGTTCCGCAGCTGTCTAGTATTCTGTGGCAGTTCTGATGTACTGCGCATGCCTACGCAGTACATCAGAGCTGTGGGCAGAAGCAACGGAGAAAGAAAGATCTCCGTTGCTTTTTACAAACTGTTTCGCTATGTTAAATAGGTTTAACATAGCGAGACAGATTTTAAAAAGGCAACAGAGAATATCTGTTGATTTTTTTAAAACTGTCTCGCTATGTTAAACCCATTTAATATAGCGAGACAGTTTTGAAAAAAGCAACGGAGAAAGCAAGATCTCTGTTGCTTTTTACAAACTGTCTTGCTATGTTAAAGGAGTTTAACATAGCGAGACAGCTTTTAAAAAGCAACAGAGAATCTCCGTTGCTTTTTTTAAAGCTTTCTCGCTATGTTAAACTCGTTTAACATAGTGAGACAGTGTGAAGCAGCGGAGATCTTGCATTCTCCATTGCTGTAAAAAAAGAGTTATAGTAATGGAAAAACTCCAGGTGACCGGACCTTTTTCCATTACTATAACTCTGATTTACAACGTGCACGCTGACCAATCAGCGTGCACGTTTTTGAATATTAATGGGGGTCATTGTATAATAATGCTTAACTATACTGTGTTGTTTATTATAAATAAGTAATTGTATGCACACATTACACACGTGTGTGTGTGTGGGTGTGTATGCATTTAAACACAGTTAAGTACTTCTGATTTCCTTTTCTTAGTGTTCTTAATGCAAGGGGACATAGTAAATGTATGTTAAAGTAAATTCAGTAGTATATTATGGTTGCTCTCTGACTCAAAGTCAGTGGGAAGCTCTTACAATGGATCTGCATGTACCAGATATGCATCCCCCTCTGGAAGGATGTCACACAAAGCATAAATGACCTTTGTTATGAACAGTATCAGTGCACCTAGTTGATAGGGTTGCCACCTGACTCTTTCTGCAGTTCTGGCCTGTGTGTGTGTGTGTGTGTGTGTGTGTGTGTGTGTGTGTGTGGGGGGGGGGGGGCTTGAAAATGGTAAATGCATTTATACTTTACAAGAAAAAATATTTACCGACTTTTCTCTAAATGTCACAGAAGTCTTTGCTACTATTATTAAGTTATCTTAACACAAACTGTTATAAGTAACATTTAAAGCTTAAAATTTCAATACTGTGTTGCTACTTATGTAAAAAGAGTTGGCAATTGCCTTTAAACCCCTGATTGATCTAATTGCTTCATTTACTATGAAAGTGGGGTGTTAAGTTCTCCCATAAAAATAGTAGAAACAATTCCACACCTTTCTTTTTTTATATCGGCTACTGTGTTCTTGACATTAGTAAGATTAATTACCCATCTAATATTGACAGCAGTACCTGACAGGGTAAACTACAGAATTAACTTTGTCTATGATATGTCATGCAGGTCGAGAAAAAATTCTCTGCAAAGTATGTGAGAACTTGAGTTTAAAAAAAAAAAAAGTAGGTGCTTTCCCTTCCTTTGACTCCAATGCAAGGAAATACAAGTTTTGAAAACTACAAACAGGTTGCTGGAACCATATTTTAGAGAAAAAAGAAACCTAATGATTGAGTTAAACTGTATGAGAGGGTGGAGTTGTCCTTTAATGTAAAAGTGGGTTAAGGTCAAACTAAAGTTTGGACTGCAGCTAAGAGACTACCTCCCCTACCAGGGATTGGTAACAGTATAGAGAAAGGGACCGGGGGGGGGGGGAGGTAATTGCTAAACGAAAGACTGGCTCTTTAAAGCTTTTAGTTGAGTTTAGAACAGAAGTTGTTCTTAGAAAATGGATAATTAGTAGGTCTTATAAAATATTGCCTGATAATTATAAGAATAAATCAGATGAGGTTAAAAAAGTTTGGAAAGAGAAAATGGAAAGGCAGTGTACAAAGGAAAAATGGGAAGAAATCTGAGGCCAGTAGACTTAGAATTTTTGCTTTCATATGTTTGCATAGGTATTTTTATGCACCAAGCAGCCTTCTGTGTTTTTTCTTAGGCAATTCCTGGAGGTGTGATGGGAAAGAAAGTAGTAATTTGGAACATGTTTTTTTTATGAATATAATGGATTGGAAGATTTTAAAACTTCCCAGAGCACTTTGGGCAAAATATTGGAGGAGCAAATGGTTGTAATTAAGGAATAATTAATTTAAGCTTGGGTATACAATGAATTGCCCAGACATAGTAAGGCATTATTAAGTTGAATGCTTTTGACTGCCAGAATCAAATCAGCTCTAATAAAGGGGATAAAGGAACTGGACGTGAAACCATTACAAAAGGGAATGTATAGATTGCATATAAGTAAATGGAATTTGTGGGAAAAGTACATGGAGAGTAATGTTCAGGATAAGGAAGAATGAAATTTAATTGAAGGCAGGAATTGTGCGATTTACGTCATGTTGGAATGAATGGAAATAGTTAAAAAGAAAATGTATAGACATGAAAATAAAGAAATGTTACGGCTTGTTTTTTATTACTGTCTTGTGTACCCATGTCACTTTTGAAACTGTTTAATAAAGATGTCAAAAAAGACTGAAGGGACTAACAGCATTTTCACTGTCTGTATCTTACTATCCTTACCCATAATCAAGAGCTTCCGGTTTCTTAATTTTTGTTTTGTTTTCTGTTTATTTTCTTCCCATACAACCTTAGCTGCTATAACAGAGTCATTTTTAATATATACACCTAAATAGTTCCTCCTATATTCTCATAAGTATGGGTATTACTGAACCAGTTCATGTATGGGATACACTGTTTACCATTGTAGCTTTTTTTTTTTCATTTATTTTGTATTCCAAAAAGACTTGAAAACAATCTGAAATTGTTCCACAGCACTGAAATGTCCTTTTCAGATTTATAAACTATAAAATACAATCATGTGTAGATAAAGTTAATTTTGCTTGATTGCTTAAACCAGTTATATCGTTGTATTTGTAAATCAGTAAAAACTGCAGACAAAACTCAGCCAAGCTAGAGTCTTCACTGTGTAAAACCAGTAAATATTCTGTAGTGAAGGCCCTTGGAGTATATGCAAACGATCCCTTAAAGACATACAAGTTTCAGCTACATGACTTCTGAATGCCCATGAGACTTTTACTTTTCTTTTTTTTCTTTTTTTTTTAAGTCTGAGTATATTCAAGCCAATAAGCCAAACCCACTAGCTGTAGACGTGCATATTTCAGCATTTGTTTTACCTTGTTAGTGTAGCACAACTGGATTCTTTGGCAATACTTATAGAAAGACAGAGCTTAAAATCAAGCCTGGTGTCTGTAAATGTTAGGGTGCCTGCAAAATATCTGAAATAACTCAAACCATATGGACAATCAGGCACTAAAGAACTCTCAATACCAATAGTAAATGTAATGCTTTTCCCTCTCTGCAGGTAATAGCACCCCCCCTCCCACACACACACACACACACACACACACACACACCAGGTGCTCCTGCAGAAATGTATTGGGACGTTACCCCTTCTTTTTAGCACTTTCCTCCAAGTCAGAAGCAGAAGACAAAAATGTCTTTTACTGCCTCTTACTATGCAGTCAGTTTGGTTGATAGCTCCTAATAAAGTTGGGGAAAAACACTGCTAGAATAACAGAAGTGAACAGAAGGAGAAAGCCAGCTAAAAATGTTTTCAAGAAACTGGCCATCCCTTTTTCTTCTCATCATAAGAGACAAAAACTTGATATTTATTTCTTACATCTTTAATTCTGTCCAGATCAAATCTAAGTTGTCTGTTCACAGCTGCTTGAAGAGCTGACAGTTTGTGCAGAGGGCAGTACTACTGCAGGTCATCTAACTGGAACTTCTCGTTTTGTGACTTTTGCCAGAGTTCTGGAGAGATTCTGCTGAAATCCAAAGCATCCAGTGCTACAATCGAGGAAAAAAATACTTTTGAATTTTCTTTGTATTTTTCTAACTGTATTTTATCATTTTGCTGATTTTTAACTGTATTGTTCTGCACTTTAAAAAGATGTTTTTCTGTTGCTTTAAGTAGATAGTACATAGCATAGACTACATTCAGATCTGCTGAATGTAGACTGTGTTGTTATAATTGAGCACTATTCCATGCATCTTACATTAGGAGGGCCCTGCCTGCACCCTTGTGGCAGAAGTATGTAGTCTGAGCCTCATCTGAGTTGGAGATTACTGGAAAGTTTATTGTGTGCTTTCCCATTGGTAGTTTAGCTTAAAAGTGTTTGATTTTGCCTGTATTTAAGTCTCACTTTTGTGTCTAGCTGCTCACAGCGCAAAGGCGTTCAGCAGTGCCCTGTAGACACAAACACCTTAAAAGACCATTTCTGCTAGACATCTGTTAGTGAACCCTACCAAGCCTCCTTGCTGCACTATGGTAAACTCAGTTGCACACTGAGAAGCATTGCCATAGTTTTCACCCCAGCCTTCAATAGAATAAAGTTCCTTTCTTAATCCTAGAGCAAAATCTGGTCAAACTAGCCCACTTCCCTATAGTAATTATGGTAAAAACCTGCCATACTGGATGGTCAGTTTCCAGTCATTTCTCCAGCCAATCTGATTTACATGGGCATTTTGAGGCAATGTAGTAATTGCCTCATGTGTACTGACAACCACTTACTCCTAAAACAAAAAAATACACTATGTGAGAGATGTAATTACATTATGAATTTGGAATCAATTCTCTCACATAGCAACAAAACTGCACATCAAACAGGTTGTCAGCACACACGTCACCTGTCATATAAAACAAGGTCACATAAACCCACATCCACAGAGGTGCTCAGTAGAAGCCTACCAAAAGATCGGAGATCTCCCAAGTGCAAACCACTTACACAAACTGCAAAGCAAATAAAATCCAGTAGACGTAACACAAACATTGGTGTCATAGCAAATAAACTTGTGAGGCAAAAAAGCTCAAACCAAATGCCCTTGTCATAGGCAACTGTAGTGAGAAACACAGATGTCCCCCTCACCAGGCTGAAGAAGAAGTTCAGTGTCAGCTGCCTGTTCGGTGCCAGGATCTGTCAAGTCATGTAAGCACTCAAGTCGCTCCTCAATAAATACTGTTATGACTCTGTCATTGTACATGATGGGGTGAATGACTTGAGACATACCTGTCTGGACTGTATGAAAATAGATGTGACTGAACTCTGATTGTGCCCCACCCAGGTATGTCCCTAGCCCTAAGCAGCATTCTACCTTCACCCAGGATAATACCACAGTATAGACAAGAAATGACTGATTTCAACAATTGGCTTAGCTTCTGGTGTCAGTCCAGGGGGATCCAGTATCTGGCAGGTTGGGAAGACATGGTTGACAGACCATGCTGCTTTACCATAGATGGTTTGCACCTGTCTCCGCTAGGGTTCCGTATACTGGCAAAGGCTCTTGCCTTCCCCATAGTGCCTTTTTTCAGCAATATCAAAACAACAAACTTTGACGTTAAAAATCCACTTGAGCGATATAACTCAAGGTTATGCTGCTTAATGCTAGGAGTCTAAACAGGAAACTACTCCCTGGAAGTACTCCTCACCTTGGAAGGTGCTGATGTTTGTCACCGAGACATGGTTCAAGGCTGTAGAGAGCACCCCAGCATTACAAGGCTACAATGCCTTCCATGCATTCAGACCCCCAAAATGAGCATGAAAGAAGCAAAAGTGAAGGTGTATCCATCTTCATTAAAGCAAGTAATCTCTGTGGTATCCTGAAGTCTCAAAACAACCCACTAAACAAGTATATTACTTAATAAAGGGTTTTCGACTGGAAACAGACTGCCTGCCTTGTTTGGATTACTTCAGAATTCTTGGTAATTCTGTACAATTATATATTTTTTATTGTATTTATTTATTTATTGTTTTGACTTAAGATGAGTTTAAGTTCGCTACTTCTACTACTATTGTCTGATCTGATTAATATACAGTGATTAACTAGAGATATATGGACTGAAAGTCTTCCACACAGAGAAGTTTCTTACACTATTTCGTCTTCATTAAAGCCAGATGCACTCTGAGACTGGTTGAACAGGATGACTGTCTTGAGCTACTCCAGGCCCAACTAACTAGAGGTAAATGCCCTACCACATCATTGCTAGATACAGGTCCCCCACCGTAAAACAAGAGAAGCACATCGCCTACCTGAACTTACTAGAGTCACTCGCTGTACAGCCAAACACTTTGGTCAGGGGAGATTTCAACTATCCTCCCATTGATTGGGCGACATACATGAATACAGACATGCTCAGACTGAGATTCATGGACTTTTCAATACAAATGCCCTGGAACATCTAGTCTGCATCCCCACAAGGGGCTCAAATGTCCTACACTTGGTACTCACCAACACGGGGGGATCACTGCATTATTCCCTCTGTGTTGCTCTCCCTGGTAAGGTCAGACCATAAGTCTGTCTTGTTCAAAGTAATGCTCAGACCTGACACCCCCACAGGAGCAAAAAAAAACTGAAAAATTTCTCCAAAGCAAACTACAGCCTACTAGGCAATGGTATAAAAACTTTCATACCCCTGCTAACATAGCCAACAATGACTGCTATGCAGAGGACTATACAAATGCCGTGTATAACCACCTAAACAACTGTATAGACTCTGCTATACCTGACCGGATCAAAACCAGGTCCTCCCGAAAAAAGACCACCCTGGTGGACCTCAGGTTTAAATAGGTTGTATAACAAGAGGAAGAAACTGATGTCTAAGAGCAAGTGGGAACTTACTCAGGCGGAGGAGAATACCCTCCACATCTATAACATGCAAATCAGATATCTTGTAAAGTCCTCTAAAGCTAGTTACAAAGCTAAATTAGCATCACCAGCTAAGGATAGTCATAAGGCATTCTTTAGCTACATCCAAAATCTAAAAGGGAACACCCGGCTATATGCCTAACTTAAAGTGGTCAGTACCTCTCAGACTGAACCTGAGGAAATTGCCAACCTACTAGCTGACAAATTTGGCACAAACTTTACCCCCCACCCCCAGTCCCTGCCAGCCATACCCCAAACCATACCGACATCAGTCCTCTATCTAGTATTTCCAAAGAGCAGGTCATATCAGCACTCTCCAAAAACATAAACATGGCCTCTGTGGGACCAGACAACATCCCAGGCTGCTTACTAAATCTAAAACAAGACCTAGTGGACCCACTTAGTCTTTTTAACCTTAGCCTGAGCAGTGGCTTTGTTCCAGCAGAGTGGAGAACAACAATGGTGATGCCCTTGCACAAAGGGGGGGGCGGGTCCATCAGTCAACAGTGGAAATTATAGACCCATAAGCCTAACCAGCCTTATTTGCAAGGGCATGGAAAGGATTGTCATGGACCTTGTCAGCAAGGAAATAGGCGACCTTCAAACTCTTGACCCGACCCTGTTTGGCTTTATTAAGGGTAGATCCTGATTATTGAACCTGGTGGACTTCTTCGCGAATGTCACCAAAGCCCCAAATGAAGGCAAAACAGTACATACTTCATATCTTGACTACTACCCTACTCAGGTGTCATTGGGAAACTCTCCTAGCTGGGGATTAACCCATATGTCATTAGATGGGTAGTCAACTGGCTCACTGGCCGAATGCATACTGTCAGTGTTGGGGATTCCACCTCTACCATTAGACCAGTTACCAGTGGTGTATCACAAGTATTTGTGCTGGACCCTCTGCTGTTTGGAATCTGTTTTTCGGAAGTACAGGTAAAAGCAAAAGGCCTGTGGCTTACCGGTTTTGCTCATAATTGCAAACGGGGTGCAGTTATTGAGTTCTGAAATTATGTTAACATATTACAGAAGGAGCTAACATAGACAAATGATTGGTGCCAAAGCCATGGACTAAAGCTAGATGCAAAAAAGTGCATTATTACCCTCTTAGGCAAAGAGGAAGTCCCTGCAAATTACAGTATTGACAGCGCTACTCTAAGCTCAAACCCAGTGATGTAAGATTTGGGAACACAGGTTGATAGCAATCTACACTTCACTCAGAATGTTTGCACAGTAGTAAGGAAAGCCTTCTAAGTTACACATCTCATAGGTATGGGCATTGCATCCAAGACTAAGGGTATTATAACTCCTCTGAACTCAACCCTCATCCAACCACTAATTGAGTAGAGTGCTCCTTTTTGGATGTACCTTACCAGACAGCTGCAGCAGCTGGAGAGACCACAGAGGTTTCTCCCAAGAAAATGTAGGGTATCCAAAACATTATCTACATTGAAAAACTGAAAGCAATGTCACTGTACTGTGTATCGTACAGGCTGCTGAGAGGCAACTTGTGCTTGGCCTGCAGAGCAGTCTCTTACCCTGCACTAATGGAAATGCTCCACATTCGCAAATCAAATGGGACAAGAGTTACTCGCTCCAGGGATCTCAACCTAGCCTGTGACGTTAACAGAACACGCTGGAGAGACAGATATATCTCCCAGAGATTGCCGCTGCTTTGGAATATAAACTCCCAATTCACGTGAAGCAGAGCTCCTCAATGACCTTATTCAAGTCCAACCAAGACAATTGGATGGGAGACTGTAAATTCACCTTGTGAGTGTCACCTACGTCCCTCATGGATAGTGGCTGTCATGCTGATCATAGACTTACTCTGCAAATAATGACCATCTAACCAAAGTCAATTAGGGAAAAATGGTATAACATGGCTAGGCTTGTAAAGGCCCTAGGGCCATTAGCCTAGTAAACTCCTATGAACCTATAAGAATTCTTTATCCCTTATTTTGAGGTTTATGATAAAAAGAAGGGAGATGTGATGCAGTTAAGAGATCCATTTTGAAGGTGTAGACTGAGAACCAGGTCACAGTCTTGTTTGGTTAAGGGTGAATTTTGATACTATTTTTGTCATAAAGGAAGGATTGGTTCTAAAACTCAAGTCCTTGTGAAAGAACAGGGAATGCTGAATTACACATAGGCCCCTGTAAGTCAGATACCCTTCTGTTCCAGGTTAAACAATTTAGAGAAGAGCTTGTTTTTCAAAGGGAAATTGAGTTAGCTTTTCTAAGACATAATTTAATTCACAATAGGGAGCCACATTTTTCTTTGGTGGTCTAATATGCTGTACTAAAACTGTTAGACCTGAAAAAGAGGAGATGGGGGGGTGGTGTTCTTTGGCAAACAGATGATGTTAAGCTGTCCCATCTCGCCTTCGTTCTTGTTGTTTGGGTTCGGAGCTGATCCTCGGCTCCAACTCGGCCTACTTCTATAGCTCGAGAGCTATTTACTGGCTCGAGGCTAACCCTTATCCCAGAATGCCCAACTTCAGCTACCCAGATCTCGTTTGTCACTTCAGCTGCGAGGTCACTTCGTTACTGGCTCAGGCTTAGTATAGTTTTTTTTCTATGATTATAATTGTTGTTTATTCTTAAAAATTTATGTTTTTGTCTAGATGTAGTAATTTATCCCTCATCGCTTCTTGTGTGTGTTGTAGCTTTGTTGGCCGTCGCTCCATATCTCGCAGACCTTCTGTTTCTCCTGAACTTGTTTAAATTAGAGATCCCCCCCCCTTAGGAGAGCCGTTTAAATTAGAAGCTCTCCTTTCTGTCCCTTAACTGTAAAAAAAAAAAGTTTGTTTTTTAGTATAGTTGTGTAACATGTCTGAAGAAGTCAAAGTTTCTGGCTTCAAAAAGTGTGACTCATGCTGTCAGAAAATGTCTCTGACAGATGGGCACACTAGCTGTGTTTATTGTTTAGGGGCTGTGCACCTGCAGGACTCCTGCTGTGTCTGTCTGTCTGTCATGCATTTATTCCAAGGGTCCTGCAGGAGCGCAAAAACAAATTAATCCTTCAAGGATTATTGAAACCACAGGATTCCCCAGCTAAAGGTTCTCAGCCAGTGAAATCCTCTAAGTCTGTCAAGCCATTGTATCCATCCTCGGAACCGACTCCTGGGCTTGAAGAACCAAGTTTGTCGGTGCCGACTAGCATCGATGAGTCATCTCCTCCCTCAGCTCCAACTGCTTCCTCGGAGCCGTCTCGGAGCCACAAGCGAGCAAGGTCTCCTTCATTGGAGCCGATCCATTCGGTGCCACAGTCACTCTTATTAGGAAGTGAACACAGTCATCTCTCTTCATCCCGCTCCTCTCAATTCTCCAGGCTATTGAATCAGGATGTGGAGAGAGTAGACAGCGGGTTGCTTAAATCACAGGCCCTTGCGAAATTATTTTCCAGCCCACCTCAACAGTTTGCGGCTCCATCCGCTTCCATCTCCATTCCTTCTCCGACTATACTTGGTTCGGAGCCAGAGACCATGGACATGCTGATAGTAGAACCGACCATGTCGATCATCTCCTCTTCGGTTCCGTCGGCTCCGATCACCTCGATTGTTCCATCCATTGAGAGATCTGGCCGCCGAAGCTCTCTCGTCGGCTCTGAGGGGGGAAGCGGCATCGGTCCCTTGTCCGACCCCGCTCTCCCTCTCGGAGCTTCGGCGCATGTGAGCTTGGCTCCCACATTGGCCTCGGAGCCATCGACCTCGACACAGAGAATGACTCCCGTCTCTTCGGAGCCAGAACTTTCTTTGCCTCGGGATCGTGAAGCCTTCGAGGTCATGTGGAGTGTGCTGTCCCCTGAAGCAGCCCTACTTATCAGCCCCATCGGCTCCTTCTCTTATGGTGCCTGTGCCAACCTCTGCTTCTCTTCCGGCTCAGAAGCGTAGGGAACCTATGCCCCAGGACACCCTATTGGATGGCCCCTCTTCTTCCGAGACCTCCCCTGATCACTCAGAAGAGTGATCTGGAAGAGGAAGTGCAAGAGGAAGCATCTAGACTCCCCTGAGCCTGTCACCTCAGATACAGGCCTGGATGAATCGGAAGGGTCCCCCAGAACCCCCTCTGAAGATGTTTCCTTTTCGGACATCCTTGAAATGCTTAGGCAAAAGGGTGGCTGGTCTTCCCTAGCCCCTGCCGAGGATGAGTCTGTATACCTGGAGGCATTCAGTTCCCGACCCTCCACCTTCTGGGTGTCTCCACCTTTCGATCCACTCAAGTCTGTAGTGGCTCGAAAGGCTTGGTCAGCTCCGGATTCTGTGGAACCTACTCCGAGGAGACCAAATAAGTTCATAACAGCCCCCCAGGACAAACAATTTATCTCTAAAGGTGTGCCAGTTGATGCAATGGTGGTAGCAACAGCCACCAAGAAAGAATTAGTAGACACTTCTTTGTCTGTCCATCCACCAAACAAAGAGTCTAGGACGATGGACAGATATGGGAAGCAAATGTTTTCCTCAGTGACCTTCTCAATGAGGTCCCTGAATTATCTCTCTCATTTCACATGACTTCAGAGGGATCTCTTAAAAGATCTTGGAGATACCATACAAGATCCTACAGCTGCTGAGGGAGCATCAGCCAAAATAGCTTCCCAGCTTGCGACTCTTAATTCTATAGTCAACTCCTCCATGAGGCTGATTTTCTATGCAGCCGATGGAGCGAGCAGAGCCGCAGGTACAGGAGTGGCTCTCAGGAGACATGCTTGGCTGCGTCTGTGTCAATTTGCGGAACCCTTTTGGGCGTCCTTCACAAATACTACCTTTGATGGCTCCTCGCTTTTTGGGCCTCTGGTGAAAGACACGCTTACCAGGTGTGAGCAGGAAGGCAAGACTCTGTCTGCCGTGGGAGTCTATTTTTCCACTCCTAACAGACCTTATCCCAAAGGTCAGAAGGGTGGAAAGATGTGGTTTCGGAAGTCCCAGGGACCCTTGCCTGACACACGTGGTGATTTTTCCCCCAGGGGCAGTGGGGGAAGCGACAACAGTGGCAGACGCTGCCATCATGGCAGAGGGGGAACGCAAAATCAGGGTGACAGAGAAACTTTCTCTGCCAAACCCTTCCAGCATCCCTGACGGTTTGCCCGACTGCTCACCTCTGGAGGCAGTCGGGGGAAGACTTTCCCTGTACCCAAAATCCTGGCAAAATATAACAGACAAATGGGTACTATCTATCATATCCGGAGGTTACAAAATCCCCTTTCATCAACCCCCTCTAAAGTCAAAAACGTCCATTCCAGATGTCACACCCAATCTAAGGGATCAAGCAGTTAAAGTTTCAAAACTGCTAGAAAAAAGAGCCATTCAGGAAGTCCCCGCAGACCAACTAGGATCCAGAACTTACTCAATATTCTTTTAGTACCAAAAAAGACAGGGGACTGGAGACCAATACTGGATCTCAGCAGATTGAACAAATCTGTACAAAAAGAAAGGTTCCAGATGGTAACACTGCAGTCCATTCTCCCCTTTCTGGGTCAGGACAACTGGATGTGCTCCATAGATCTTCAGGATGTGTACTACCATATCAAAATGGACAGATGCTCCAGAAGATTTCTTCGCTTCCGGGTAGGGGACAGTCATTATCAGTTCAGAGCTCTACCCTTTGGTCTCACCACAGCCCCCAGGGTGTTCACCAAATGTAAGGCAGTAGTCACGGCTCACCTGAGATGTCAAGGATTCCAGGTGTTTCCCTATCTAGATGACTGGCTCCTAACTGCTACCACCAGGCATCAACTCTTAGATGCACGGGATTATACAATATCAACCTGCACGCAACTAGACATTACATTAAATTTCGAAAAATCTGCCTTGTTGCCCTGTCAATCTGTTACATATATAGGAGCAGAATTAAACACAAATTAGATGTTTGCAAGGTTACCTCAGGAAAGAGTTTTCTCTATTTGCCAACAAGTGTCATTTCTAATGCAGAGCAGAAAGATCCAAGTCAGACATGTCCTGCAAGTTCTAGGCTCCATGGCAGCTGCCATTCTTCTTGTACCATTAGCGAGTTACCACATGAGAGTCCTTCAGTGGCTTCTCTTCACACAGTGGTCCTTCCAGGAACTACCCATGTCTCACATGATCCTGATTACAGAAACATGCAAAATACACCTCTCTTGGTGGATGGTCTCCCCACTGGTGACTCAGGGCAGACCTTTCATTCAACCCCCTCCGGTAGCCACAGTGACCACGGATGCCTCCCTGATTGGGGGAGGGCATTATCTAGGCAGGAGAGTCCAAGGCATGTGGCAACCTCACGCGTACCAGCTGCATGTCAGTGTCCTAGAGATGAGAGGGAGCTCCTGGCATTGCAAGCTCTTCAAGACTGTCTTCCTTCCAGGACTATTGCAGTTGTGAGTTGTGTGGTACATCAACAAGCAGGGCAGGACCAGGTCCTACCCCTTGTGTCGAGAAGCCCTCAGGCTATGGCAATGGGCGATTTCCTCCCAACGTTTTCTGACAGCAACGCACATCCCTGGGAAATCCAACGTAATAACGGACAGGCTCAGCAGGGCTATCTTCACGCCTCATGAGTGGTCTCTGAATCAGGAAGTTGCAGACCTTATCTTCTGCAAATGGGGCCAGCCTTGCTGCGATCTATTTGCCACCCCCCTCAACAACAAGTGCAGCAGCTACTTCTCCCTGCATCCTCCTCCAGGTCGAACTGCCAGGGACGCTCTAGTCCACGATTGGCCTCAGGGACTCCTTTATGCATTTCCCCCTTTTCCCCTAATTCCAAGACTCGTACAGAAAGCAAAATTGTTGGGTTGCAAAATGATCCTCATTAACCCCTATTGGCCTCGACAGATATGGTTTCCGTTCCTGCACCTTGACCTTCTAGACCAGCCTTGGATTCTGGACCCAGTGCCAGATCTGTTGATTCATCAGTCAGGCGGGTTACACCATTCCCTTCAGACTCTCAAGCTCACAGCTTGGTTTCTCCACTTCCTACCTCAGCCAGGCTTCCAAGTATCTCCCCAGCAGTTCGCGATATTATTGTGTCCTCTCATAAGTCAACTATGAGAGAGACTTATGCTAGCAAATGGAAAAGATTTTCTTACTGGGCAGAATCTAAAAACTTAGACCCCTTTTCAGCCCCAGTCCATCAAATTCTAGAATTTCTAGCAGAGCTTTTCCAGTCTGGTGCGACTGCTGCTACCATCAGGGTACAACTGGCAGCCATATCTTATTTTCATATTGGAATTCTTAATTCTAGCATAATGTCTCATAAGCTGTGCAAAGCCTTCATGAGAGGAACATCTCTTCTTAGACCCCCAGTGAGGGATCCACCTCCTTCTTGGGATCTCAATTTAGTTTTGACGACTTTGATTCTGCCTCCATTTGAACCAGCAGCTTCACGTCCCTTAAAATTTCTTTCTTGGAAAACACTTTTTCTGGTTGCTATTACCTCAGCTAGACGTGTTTCAGAACTCCAAGCACTCTGTGTTCGTCCTCTATATATGGTGTTTCACAAAGATAGAGTTTCTCTGAGAACCAGTCCATCCTTCATACCAAAGGTCTGTTCAGAAAACAATTTAAATCAATCCATCGATCTCCCTGTCTTCTTTCCCAATTATAGCAACAAGGCAGAATACAGTCTTCACCAACTGGATGTGCACAGACAATTACGTTTTTACCTCCATAGGACCAAAGAGCTAAGAAAGTCAGACCAATTATTTCTCTCCTATGCTCACAATAAGCAAGGCCTTCCAGTTTCTAAGGTGACCTTATCCAAATTGTTATCTGACACCATTGCCTTTATTTATCAGTTAAGGCATAAATCTACCAGCAAAACCGTAAGGTCATTCTACTAGAGCATTAGCCACGTTTGTAGCCTTTCAGTCCAAATTGCCCATAGACTCTATTTGTGCAGCTGCTACTTGGGCAAACCCTCATACCTTTATCTGTCATTACAAAGTGGATGTGGTCTCCCGGAGCAGGGCTTCCTTTGGTTCCACTGTTCTAAAGAGTCTGTTCCAATGAGCCACCCGAGGTCTTTAGGTGCTACGGATGCTGTCCCAAACAGCAAGAATGAAGCGAGATGGGACAACTTAATATAAAGAAGTTATGTACATACCATAACGTTCCATGTTAGTTGTCCTTCATCTCGCCTTCCTTCTTGCGTCCCCCCCTCCTTCCCCCTTCCTGGAGGATTGAGAGGAGTTCACTGTGGTTTCACTGGCTGATTTCCTTTTTCTTGGTTCACATGCCAGGTAATTTTATGACAGTTTACTCTGATCTGTTATTTTGTTAAATCAGTTTTAGGTTACTGGTTACTTTGTATGTCTAGTGTGCACTGTCACAAATGAGATCTGGGTAGCTAATGCTGGGCATTCTGGGATAAAGGTTAACCTCGAGCCAGTAAATAGCTCTCGAGCTATAGAAGTAGGCTGAGTTGGAGCTGAGGATCGTCTCCGAACCCAAACAGCAAGAAGGAAGGCGAAATGAAGGACAACTAACATGGAAGTTATGGTAGGTACATAACTTCTTTTTAATGGCTGAAAGGTGTACTTTTACAAAAGTGTATAATAAGCCAGAATTAAGCAGTTCACACAGGTAATGCAGAAACATGCCTGTCCCAGCTTATGGGATCTCTCCTTTGTTTTAACAAGAGAGAAAAAATATGTTCTATTTTGGTAAGTATGATTTCTTAATAGCTGTTCCTACCTTTTTTTAAATACCTGCAGCACATCCTCAGAGTAAACTTGCCTAAAGGGGAATCAAAAACTATAGCTATGTCAAGCATCTCAATGGCAACACTTAGATCTGCTCTGAGTTGCAGCACAATGACACTAAATATACAGAACCAACTGATATTGCCAACATCCTGGCAGATAGGTTCGGTGCCAACTTTACCCCCCACCCTCACCCCTAAAGGGCCCATCTCTATACCAGAAGAATGCAGAGTTCCTGTAATCATGGCTGCACAGGTAAAAACCACACTCTCCAAGCCAAGAACACAGCATCCATGGGACCTGACAACATCCCATGAACTACAGAATAAACTGGCACCCCACCTAAGCACCATGTTCAATCATAGCCTCACCTCAGGCTTTGTGCCCACTGAATGGCACACAGCAACGGTTATCCCACTCCACAAAGGGGGAGCCACCACGGACCCCGGGAACTACCACCCCATTAGCCTAACGAGCCTGGTCTGCAAGGACATGGAACGTATCATCATGGAACTTATAAACAAAGACATTGGTAATCTCCAAACTCTGGACCCCACCCAGTTCGGGTTTGTAAAAGGCAGATCATGTCTCCTAAACCTGATTGACTTCTTTGAAGCAGTCACCAAATACATAGATGATGGTAAGGTGGTTCACACAGCCTATCTAGATCTCGCCAAGGCTTTTGACACCATCCCCCACTCTGGAATTATAGATAAATTCACTAAACTATGTATAAATCCCTATGTCACAAGATGGGTTGCCAACTGGCTCACTGACAGAACCCACACTGTGAAAGTAGCAGACTCCAAATCCGACTTCAGACCAGTGGCAAGTGGAATACCACAGGGTTCAGTCCTGGGTCCCCTCCTGTTTGGTATCTACTTTTCTGAAGTACAGACCAACACAGGTCGTCTTTGGCTAACGAAGTTCACAGATGACTGCAAACTAGGAGCCATAATTGAAACTCCTAACGATGTGGACATCCTACAAAAGGGTCTCACTGAGACAGATGCCTGGTGTCAAAGCCATGGCCTCAAGATCAGTGCCAAAAAGTGCATTGTCATCCCCTTTGGTAAAAACTCTGTACCCATGAGCTACCACATATGTGGTAGTCTACTTAACACCGAAAATGTGATGAGACTTTGTGACACAGGTGTCAGTAGTCTCCTTTGATAATCACATTGCCACAGTAGTCAGGAAATACTTCTACATGACACACCTCATCACAAAAGGTTTTTCATCCAGGAAAAAAGAGGTCATTGTTCCCCTCTACTCGTCACTCATTAGACCTGTTATACAGTACAGCACCCCTTTTGGTATGTACCTCACAAGACATCTACAACAACTGGAAAGGCCGCAGAAATACCTCACAAAAGAATTACAGGCCTCAAACAGATGCAGTACGCAGACCGTCGCAAAAAAACTCCAGTTTTACTCCGTTGCATATCGCCTACTCAGAGCTGATCTCTGCCTAAAATACAAAGCTATGTCAAACCCAGAGCTGTTGGACATGTTACACTTAAAGAAATCCCAATCCCTCCGAGCTACATGCTCTAGGGACCTAAACCTTGTCACCACAATAAACAGAACATGCTGGCGGGATACCCTTCGGGAAAAACAAGGTTACCCCTAGCTACCATATAGATGGCAATCCACTGAGCACAGAAAAAGTCATCAGGGATCTGGGGACCCAGGTTGACAGTAGCCTTTCGTTTGACACTCATGTTGCTAAAGTAGTTAGGAAAACCTTCTATATCGCCCACCTGATCATGAAGGGATTCACATCTAGATCAAGGGAGGTCATCGTCCCCCTGTACTCATCACTCATTAGACCTATGATTGAGTACAATGCCCCGTTCGGAATGTATCTGACCAGACACCTGCTGCAGCTTGAAAGGCCCCAAAAGTTCCTCATCAAAAGGATAAAGGGTCTCAAAATATGTCTTATGCTGCCCGACTGAAAGAACTCCAGCTCTATTCAGTCTCATACCGCTTGCTCAGAGGTGACCTGTGCCTGACATATAAGGCCATGTCAAACCCAGATTTGATGAATATGCTTCACCTCAAAAATCTAGATCCCTCAGAACCACAAGGGCGGAGACTTAAACCTTGACACGGTTATAAATAGAACGTGCTGGAGGGACAGATTCATCACCCAGAGACTCCCTATGCTGTGTAACAAAATCCCGGTACATGTGAGGCAGAGCACCTCTCTGGCCTTGTTCAAGAGGAATCTTGACCAATGGATGGGAGATTGCAGATATACCCCAGGGATTACTTCAGTGTCACTGCTTGACAGAGGCACAGCAAAATGATAGGCATAGTTTTTATTCAAACTAAAGGGGTGGCGAAAGCCACATAACTATGGGCTAGGCTTATAAATGCCCTTGGGCAGATAGCCTAGTATGAACCTATGAACCTATGATAGATTCCTGTCCCAGAGTCTTCCCATACTCTGGAACAAACTACCTACCTATCTATGTCAAATAAAGTTCCTCATTAGCACTCTTCAAGAAAAATCCTGATGATTGGATGGGAAATAGGAAATTCACCCCGCAGATCACTTCTTTGGCTCGGCTCAACAGGGGCACAGGAAAATAATTTTCTTGGGTGACGAAAGCCAGAGTACCTTTTTGGCTAGGCTTGTATAGGCCCTAGGCCAGATAGGTTTACCTACCTATGAAAACCTGTCATCTAAAAGTACATTTGTGTCAACTTACCATAAATGTTGATGTTCGAGTTGGGTGTCTTTATTCTTGCAGTAATGACCTGTTGTGGAAGCACTCAGCCAGCCTAAATAAGAGATTTTCTTGCCCCCACCCCAAAGTCTAACGGATGCCCTCACCTTCTGCATTAGGGCATCGGAGCATCATGGTCTTCAGCCTGCACAATTACCTTGTATCTTTCTTGTACCTACAAGACTGAAGCCCCAGTCTTTGAACCCCAGGCCAGGAGTACAATCCATCCATATTATCCCCAGCTGGAATGGTGGGATAAAGACTAGCATCTCGATGGGGGAGGGGACCTAAAAGGGAAGGAGAGAGGGAGTCCACCCTAACCCATAGCCAAAGAGAGAGAAAGGGGAGAAGGAAAGGATACTGCAACAGTAAAGAAATTTAAACTTTTAAGTTTATGATAAAGTGACACAACTGTATTATGTGCATTGTGTTTTATTGTTTCAGTAATACCATCTTGGAGGATTCCTAAAGCTGTTAGTGTGCATGGATAGCAAGTATCAAGGGGAAGACAGAAACCTCCGCAGGACTGCAGAGATAAATCCTACTCTGTCTGTAGAGTCAGAGGAAAAATTGTTGCGTCGGGAAAAGGTGTTGACTGAGCACCAGGTAGCAGTCTCCAGTGTATTCTAGGTGATACTCTCCTGATGAAAAGCAGTACTGGCAGAACTCATTCTACCAGTATCATTGCTAACATTCTCAGTTACACCATTGCCATGGTGCTTGTAACAAAATGTGATATAGTTAAGAAATCTATTTTGGAATTGTTTGGTTGCTGACAGTTTGTTCTAGTTGGTTGGAGGCAAAGGCAAAAAACAGTTGATCAGATTTTCTTAGAGTTTTGGGCCTATGCAAATAAAGCCTGAGCGGTCTGTGAATGTCCAGTGAATGTAATTGTTTGTGTCAAAGATAATTCTGAGACAATGGGCATGATTTGTTCTCACCAAAACTCTTTGTCTTGATGAAATCCAATAAAGGGCTCTTTATACACGAGTGCCCATAGCTCAGGCATTCCCACTAGTTAAGGTGATGGTAACCAAGAAAGCAGTTTTCCAAGAAATAAATTTAATATCTGAAAAGGCAGCAGTCTCAAAACAGGATAGGGTAAGTTTTTCCAGTACAAAGTTAACATCTTGGGCAGGGAAGAATTACCCATGAGAAACTCTTTTACCATAGGCTGTGAGAATAATGGAGGCTATTTTAGATGACAAAGCTGGCAGAAGCATGGAATTTAATGGAGTAAGAGAGTACCTTTGAAAATCGTTCCTTCAGATTAGAGTACCAAGGGAACATTGGCTGAAAACGGTTGTTGACTTTTAGCCTGGCACCATACTGAAAATGTATTCCATTTTAAGATGCATGTTTTTCTGGTGCTGGGCCTTCTGACCTCCTTCAAAATAAGCATGATGCCCTTATTGGTACAACTTGGCCCTGCATGATCAGGATCATAGCATATTCATGCCACCAGCCACAGCATGCTCCAAGTTGGATGAATGGTGACGACTTTATTCTGGGTTAATAGGTCCACTTCTTGTGACACCATCCATTTTTTTATATGGTAACTCCACAACAAAATGTAAAACAAAGACCACAAAGTAAAATGTCACAGAACAAGCATGTCCCATCACCTCTTTCGCAACTTTACTATTTCCAGTGGGCATACTGCATCTTCAGAGCAGCGTAGTTTGTCAGCATAAACTTCATTACAAATGGTGGACTCTGATCTACTCATGCTACATGCAGAAACTTTAACCATCTTTGAAGTTGTCTTTTTTTCTTTATCTATTTTTCCCTGGCAAAGCAAACTTGACAAATTGACCTTTTTCAAGGACAACTTGGGTGCACTGTATGTCAGTCATATATATGCCTGGAACTTTTCTTGCAGCTTATTTATTTTTATTTTGTTAATGGTGATGATGAGTTTACCATTTACTTGGTTGAATTTGTGACTAGCTGCTTACTTGGTTTTGAGTGCAAAATGTTACGTCTTGTACATAGCAGAACACTCGTCTGCCTTTCACTACCAAGTAAGTGCAGCTCAGACCCAGTGCCACATCATCAGTGCAACATGCCTAATGAGACAAAATCAGATAGTGCTGCTATCAAGGGCAATGGGGGAGCCGACTTCTTTGAGTGGGAAAAAAAAAAAAAGGAAAGCAAAATAAAACTTGGAGAAAGAAGAGTTTTGTGGAAGTTGGAGTAATGGTTAAGGAGTTTACCTTACAGACAGAAGGTGCATAGTTTGAATTTCACACAAGAGAAACTGGATACGCTTAAAATAACCCACAATGGCAGCTAGCCTAGTATTTGCCTATGATGGGAACAGAAAGGTTGTTAAACAATACCGTGAATTAATCTGTAAACAAAGTTCAATATCATGAAGATGAAGGGGGAATACTAGTCAATTGTAACAGTGCACAAAGCTCCGGTTAAGTAGTAAAAAGGATTTCTCCCTTTTGTCCTGCACCTGTAGATTGCCTGAGCCCCATGCCAGGTCTGAGCATCTGTTGTCATCACTTGGTTGCCTAATTGGCATTATAATGGTACTCTATCACCTTACAGCTTCCTTTTTAAGGAGGGAAGCAGTTTTAACTAGAAACCGAGGGGTATTTATACTGGTACTACAAACCTTTACCGGTACCGTTGTATTTTCCTCATATGGAGCCTTGCTAAGGGAATCATTAAGATGCACAGTGCTTTGTAACCTTAACATGTTAGTCATTTTTGTGCTAAAGCAGCTCCTTATTTCTATACTACATGCTCCTAAGAACCTCTTTCTGAACCATCACCTTCTGCAGAAGCATTGTACAAGTTTCCTAGGGGTATAGATATATTTCTGCAAACATTCCTATGTAAAAATTGTAATTTTTCTCAATCTAGTTGTGTATCTAGGATTAAGATGCATTTCCCTCCACTGATTGCAATATCGTTATTTAGTCATTCACTGCACACTCCATGCTGTTTTTACCTTTTTGCATGATTGTTTTGTCAAATGTAATCTTGACCTTTATGTTTTGCTATTTGCCATTTTTGTTTTCACTTCAGTTGTAGAAGTGGCTGTTCTTGATTATACAAAGTTACTATCCAACCTCTGTTCTAACATCAGACCTGTATATGCAAATTGATAAGTTCAGTCACCAAAAATGTGCTTATATCCATCCTATTTTATTATATTGTCTCATTTTTATCATCTGTTCTCAGTCCAATTCTTATGAGTTTCTTATTGCTATGTATAGTATAATCTTTTGGTGTCATTCTGCTTTCCAAAGTATACCTACCTTTAACATAAAAACTTGCTTAATACTTATGTATGTAAAGCTGTACATAATGCTCTTTATATTCCTTTCCTAGATGTGCCCAAATGTCAGCATTTGATCTTCTTACCTTAGCAGGCACTGTGTTTATCATGCACTTTATTTGGGCATATATTTGTGTCCTGAATCAAGTATGTTAATCTAGGTTGCATAGCCTTGTAATATGTATCCAAATCTGGACTTCCACACACCCAGTACCTTTGTCAGTATTAGTTTTTCCATTGTTTTCCTAAGTAAACTGTTTAATTTCCCTTTTCATAGTCTTCCGCATCTGATTTCTCAGTTGATAATTATAAATTTGATTTGCATAAAGAACCAGTGAGACCAGAAATATTTTAATGGCTTGTATCTTATTGTCATTAGCTATAAATAATTTCCATAGTCTTGCCTTATTTTATAATCATTTGAGTAATTTATTCCCACATTTTTTAGCTGCTTGTTCAGTATCCCTTTAACCAAATTCCAAAATACCTTATCTCATCTTATAACCTCACAAAACGCAGGAGCTCTATACCAAGTCATGTGTTTGGACACAGTTCATTACCATAGCCTTTGTTTTTGTTCCATTTACTTTGTAACCTGCTGTACTAATAAAATATTTTTATATCGTGTTCATGATTAGCAACATATAATATGTGATCTGCACAGATAGCTATTTTGAAATTAGTATTTCTCCATTTACAAGCTATTATATTTGATTTTCTTGTGTCCTTGACTAGTGGCACCAATATGAAGCATAGATTAGTGGTGGAAGTGGAGACCTCTGCCTAGTTCCTTTTGTAAGGCTGAACAGTTGAGACAGCTTACCATCATACTTCATCCTAACTTGAGCTCTTCTGTAGCTATTAAATGGCTTTGTCAAAGGCAGATCCTGCCTCTTAAACTTGGTTGACTTTTTCGAGACAGTCACCAAGGCCATTGATGAGGGAAAGGCAGTCCATACAGCCTACCTCGACCTGGCAAAGGCCTTCGACACAATACCCCACTCAGGTATCATCGAAAAACTCATCAGCTTGAATGTAAACCCATACATCACAAGATGGGTTGCAAACTGGCTAAGTGACAGAACCCACAGGGTCAGAGTTGCTGGAGCCATGTCAGACTCAAAGCCTGTCACAAGTGGTGTCCCACAGGGCTCAGTCCTGGGTCCACTCTTGTTCGGATCTACTTTTCTGAAGTACAAGCAAACACAGGAGGGTTATGGCTGACAAAGTTTGCAGATGACTGCAAACTGGGCGCCATAGTCGAAAACACATCTGACACAGATATCCTCCAGAAGGGCCTCACAGAAACGGATAACTGGTGCCAGAGCCATGGCCTGAAGTTAAACGCCAAAAAATGCATAGTCATACCCTTCGGGAAAAACAAGGTTACCCCTAGCTACCATATAGGTGGCAATCCACTGAGCACAGAAAAGTCATCAGAGATCTGGGGACCCAGGTTGACAGTAGCCTTTCGTTTGACACTCATGTTGCTAAAGTAGTTGGGAAAACCTTCTATATCACCCACCTGATCATGAAGGGATTCACATCTAGATCAAGGGAGGTCATCGTCCCCCTGTACTCATCACTTATTAGACCTATGATTGAGTACAATGCCCCGTTCGGAATGTATCTGACCAGACACCTGCTGCAGCTTGAAAGGCCCCAAAAGTTCCTCACCAAAAGGATAAAGGGTCTCAAAAATATGTCTTATGCTGCCCGACTGAAAGAACTCCAGCTCTATTCAATCTCATACCGCTTGCTCAGAGGTGACCTGTGCCTGACATATAAGGCCATGTCAAACCCAGATTTGATGAATATGCTTCACCTCAAAAAATCTAGATCCCTCAGACGCACAAGGGCGGGAGACTTAAACCTTGACACGGTTATAAATAGAACGTGCTGGAGGGACAGATTCATCACCCAGAGACTCCCTATGCTGTGGAACAAAATCCCGGTACATGTGAGGCAGAGCACCTCTCTGGCCTTGTTCAAGAGGAATCTTGACCAATGGATGGGAGATTGCAGATATACCCCAGGGATTACTTCAGTGTCACTGCTTGACAGAGGCACAGCAAAATGATAGGCATAGTTTTTATTCAAACTAAAGGGGTGGCAAAAGCCACATAACTATGGGCTAGGCTTATAAATGCCCTTGGGCAGATAGCCTAGTATGAACCTATGAACCTATGAAGTTGTTAATCTTTTTTCTATTCATCACTGATGGGTTTGGTTCCGAGCCCTCGGAATTGAGTCGGCCTTGTACCAAGCTTGTGTGCACCAAAAACTCTCAAGCTAAGCTGCTACCCACAATGCCCTTTGCTCAGTTACCTCAGATCTTGTTTGCCGTGCAGCCATATGGCAGCATTTCACCGAGCTCGCCAGCTAAGTGCTTTTTTTCTTAAAGATTTAATAGCTTGAAAAAGTTTTTTCTTCCTTATAACTTGTTCTTGTTGTTCTGTATTGCTACTGCTCTACCCATAGGTGTTTCTCTCTTACCATTGTTGGTAATTTCTTGGTATCTCTAACTTTCTACCTTTACAGTATCTTGTTACCATTGTTGATATTTACTTTTTTCTCTTCTCCATTTCCTCTCCTCCTTCTCTCTGTCCCTTGTGTGTGAGAGTGTTTTTGGAATGTCTGAAATGAAGGGAACTATGGGATTTAAACACTGCTCTTCTTGCAGTGGTAAACTGCCGAATAGTGACCTCCATGAGGAATGTGTTTACAGTTTGGAGTTTCTGCATTTGTCGGGAAACTCCCTTGTGATATCTGTGTTAGTTTCAGTCAGCGGATGCTGAATGAATGTCGTAACAAACTTATTCTAAAGGGCCTGCTTGCTTCGTCTTTCTCCAAGGCCATTTCTGCGACAGAGGTCCCCCCCCCCCAGCTTCGGATAAGAAACGTCCTCGATCGGACCCCTCTTCACCGGCCGGTGACAGAGGTAAAGGTCATAAGCACAAGGCCTATAAGTCATCATCTGAACATTGTTCTGCCTCCTCGGTGCCGACTACTACATTGGTTCTGAGCTCGGCTCCAATAAAGCTTACAGAGGTAGCCTTGGCGCCCACACCGGAACCGACAATTACGGCACCGCCTACGTCTTTGATACCGACCAGTATGACGTCTTTGATACCGACCAGTATTACGTCTTTGATACTGACCAGTATTTCCATTTCTTTATCAGCACTGACTTAATCCATTTTGATCCAGTTATCGGTTCCGACAACGACTTTGGAACCATTCCTGTCGACCCTGTTATTGGTTCCGACAACGACATAGGAACCGTTCCTATCATCCACTCCTATAGTGACTTCTGCTCTGAGCCCTTTCATGGCTGCAACCATACCGTTATTACCTGTTGCAAAATTGGAATTGTCTGTGCCGTTCTGTGACACACCATGGACCCGATATTCATCCAATGTGGAACCATTTGCCGGACAAGCCTGCAGCCCCTTTTTGGACTGGCCTGACTCCCCTTCAGATGCTTCGGTGAGATCCACCAGGAGTCTTTCCGAATTGGATGTGGTGCGACTTTTTGATCAGCTGCTGACTGCTAGGGGAATCTCAAATCTGCCTAGACCCTATCCCACTCCTGGCTTTGGGTCTATTTCTCCAGCAACCTCTAGTTACTCTCCTCCCTTGGATCCCTCTATTCCGAGGCTCATCTACCCAACTTTTTACAGAGGAATCCCTTCCTCGGCACCAACAGCAACTCTGTCTGAGGTTCCGAGATCTCTTTGGGTGCCGGTTCCATTGGAGCCCACCTTTCCTCAATCTCATGCTTTGGGGGGTTGAGCCCCCAGTCCGTGTCAGTTCCGGTGGTTTTGTCAGCCCCGACTTCGGAGGAGAGGGTGACTACTGCTCTGAGCTTGATTGAGGCTCCGTCCCCAGGGGCAGACCGTCTGTAGCGGGGTATGACCCCGGTTCTGATTCAATCTTCTTCGGTTCCGGGCTCCCATTCCTCTTCGGGCGGACCCGCTTTCCGGGTGATGGAGAGGGCTTTTGCTGCCAGCAATCCTCCACAGTTGGTTATTCCCCCAGTTCCTCTGAGCCGCAGCTGTCAAAGTCCACTCCCCCAGGACTCCGAGAGCGCAAGGCCCAGGAGACCCCTGTTCAGGTCATTTCACTTTCCGATTCTTCTTCTGATGTTCCCACCAAAGAACCCCCTCAGAAATGGGTGTGTAAGAGGAGACACATGTACTCCCCGGAGGAGTCACTGACAAAGGATATGGACTACGATGATGGGGAAGATTCCCCATGGTCGCCCCCTGATGATGTCTCCTTCGGGGACATCATGGAGATATTGAAACAGAGGGGTGACTGGAAGTCCTCAACCCCTTCCTTAGAGGAATCCATATTCCTGCACGCCTTTCGCTGTCGGCCATCTACTTCTTGGGTGACCCCCCCCCCCCCCCGCCGATGAGCTGGTTAAGCTCATCATGCAACGGGCTTGGAAGAACCCTGACTCCATTGAGGCCATCCCCAGGAGATCAGACAAAGTTCTCTCCCCTCCAGAGGATCAACCCCATTGGTCCAGTGGCTTGCCAGTGGACGCTATGGTGGTGGCAGCTGCCCCGAAAAAGGACCTTGCAGAAGAGAGTCCTGCTGTTCACCCACCCAACAGAGTGTCCTGGGCAGTGGACAGGTTAGGGAAGTGAGTCTTTGCATCAGAGACCTTTGCTGTTAGGTCTCTGAACTTTATGGCACATTTTACGAGGCTCCAGAGAGATCTTATCTCCAAACACACTCTAGAGCTCTCGCGGATCAAGTATCGGATGGAGCACAAGATAAAGTTACTTCCCAACTTGCCACCCTAGAATCCATATCTAATTCATCCATGAGGTTGCTGTCTCACGCAACCAAAGGAGCAGCTAGAGCTGCGGGTGCAGGCATAGTCGTGAGACGTCATGCCTGGGTGCGCATCTGTGACCTCACGGACTCCTTCAAGTCTTCCTTTCTAAATGCCCCTATCGAGCCCTTGACTCTGTTTAGTGCGAAGGTCAAAGATACACTACCAGGTGTAAGCAAGACAGGAAGACCTTGTCTGCCATTGGCCTATATTTTTCCAAACCTCAGCGTTCATTCTCCAGGAACCAGAGGAGTGGAAAAATGTGGTATAAGAAGTCTCAAGGTCCTTTCCGAGACGCACGTGGTGAAGACTCCTCTAGAGGCAGAGGGGGTGCCAATAATGGAAGATGTCCCTTTTCGGGGTAGAGGGGGTCCCTGGAACCAAGGTTCCAGAGATTCCTTCTCAGGTAGACCATATCAGCGCTCCTGAGGCACTGCACGATTGCTTTCCTCTGGAAGCAGTCTGGGCACGTTTCTGTCTGGACCAAGATGCCTGGCTGTCCATTACGAATGATCAGTGGGTGCAGCGAATCATTACCAGAGGCTACCATATTCCACTAATCTCCTCTCCAAGACCTCCGAAATCCCTTCCCGATGTTCCACCCAGTCAAAGGGAGGAGGCAACTTCCAAGATATGAAAGCTACTTCAAAAACGAGCCATCCAAAAGGTCCTCTCACATCAGTGTGGATCAGGGTTCTACTCAAGATTCTTCTGGATTTCAGTCATCTAAACAAATCAGTAGTTCAGACCAAGTTCCGCATGGTCACGATTCAGTCCATCCGGTCCTATCTGCAGGAGGGTGTGTGGATGTGCTCATTAGATCTCCGGGATGTGTATTACCATATCAAGATGGACAAGTGCTCCAGGAGCCGCCTTCGCTTCCGGCTGGGAGCCAATCACTACCAGTTCAGAGCCCTGCCTTTCGGTCTCTTGACGGCCCCCAGAGTGTTCATGAAATATCTGGCAGTGGTAACCGCTCATCTGAGACTTCAGGGATTCCAGGTGTTTCCATATCTAGATGATTGGCTCTTCTCCGTCCCCACCAAGCGTCTCCTGGTCAGGGCCCTCCGCTACACCTTGCCCCTAGCCGAGGCATTAGGTATCACCATACACTGGAAGAAATCAAACCTCCGTCCATCACAACAACTGGAAATCATAAGGGCAATATTCAACACGCAGTCAAGCCTAATTTCTCTTCCTGCCCACAGGCTTCAAAGACTTAGGGCACAGGTTCAGGTGATACTCTGCCAAAGCAAGGTGTCTGCAAGGGAGATTCTTCAAGCCTTAGGATCTATGGCCACAGCCATCCCCATAGTCCCCTTAGCCAGACTGCACATTAGATTACTACAGTGGCTCCTACAGCCCAGTGGATACCCAATCTTCACCCCCTGAACTCAAAGGTTCTCATCACCACCATTTGCAAACAAGATCTCCTGTGGTGGATGCATACAGACAAAAATCTTTGGTGTCGTCCCTTCCAGGTTCCACAGCCCAGTGCCACGGTGACCACGGATCCTTCTCTGATGGGGTGGGGTGGGGCCACTTCCAGGGAAAGTCAGTCCAAGACACGTGGTCTGATGCAGAGGTTAATTTGCATATCAATGTCCTGGAGTTATTGTCCTGGAGTTGGCGTTGCAAGCTTTTCATCCGCTTCTTCCGTCCGGAACGATTGCTGTCCAGTCGGACATGTCCGTGGTCTGGTACAGAAACAAACAAGGAGGGACCAAGTCTTACCCCCTTTGTCGTGAAGCCATGAGAATTTGGCAGTGGGCGTTAGCCTCCAACCGCTTTCTGATTGCAACCCACATCCCGGGAAGCTCCAACTTTATTGCGGACAGACTGAGCAGATGTATACTTCATCCGCACAAGTGGTCTCTCAACCCGAGTGTGGCGACAGAAATTTTCAGTCGCTGGGGCCAGGCATGCTGTGACCTTTTCGCCCCCCCCCCTTCAATTGCAAAATGCAGCAGCTACTTTGCCCTCTTTCCCCCTCTCGGGGAGTCATCGAGAGATGTTCTAGTCCACGATTGGCCCACAGGTCTCCTTTATGCTTACCCTCTGATTCCTCTCTTTCTGTGTAAGGCGATTCAGTTGAGAAGCAAAGTGATTCTCATTGCTCCATTTTGGCCTCATCAAGTGTGGTTTCCCTTCCTTCGACCTCATTTGTTACGACCTCTTTGGATCCTAGACACTCGTCAGGAACTAATTTCTCACCCACAAGGGCTGACTCCTCCGAATCTGTCCACTCTCAAGCTGACAGCTTGGTTTCTCCACTTCCATTAGTTGCCAGGCAAGAAACCCTTTCTTCACCTGTTCGGGATATTATTTTGGCTTCTCGTAAACCATCCACCAGAAAACTTTACAAGGATAAATGGAAAAGATTCTTTTTGGTCACGTAATCAGGAGCTAGACCCGTTCGCAGCCCCCGTGGCCACTATTCTTCATTACTTGGCTGATCTGTTCGACAAAGGTGCCTCTGCTTCTACCATCCGAGTCCATCTAGCAGCTATTTACAACTTCCATAACGGGTCTGAAGGAGTACCACTCATCTCCTCTCATCTTTGCAAGACCGTCCTCAAGGGTATTTTTCACAGCCGGTGGAGGCATGGAATTTGTCCTGGGTTCTGCAGGCTCTTTCTCTGCCCCCGTTTGAGCTGGCTGCCACCTGTGACCTAAAATTCTTATCTGGAAATCCTTATTCCTGGTGGCTATAACTTCAGCAAGAAGAATTTTGGAATTACAAGCATTATGTATCAAGAGCCCTTATCTGATCTTTCATAAGGACAGAGTATCACTTCGAACTAACCCATCCTTCCTTCCCAAAGTGGTTTCTGACTTTTCCATTAACGAGTCCATTGAGCTCCCTGTGTTTTTCCCAAATTACTCGAACAAAGGAGAATACAGCCTACATTCCTTGGATGTTCATAGACAATTACGTTGTTATCTAGACAGAACTAAATCATTCCGCAAATCAGACCAGCTTTACGTTTCCTTTGCAGGCCCTAGAATGGGAGGTGCAGTATCTAAAGTTACTTTGTCTAAATGGCTCAGGGATTGCATTTCCTTCACATATTCACTTATGGAGGGATCTAAGCAAGGCCAAATCAAAGCTCACTCAACTAGGGCTATTGCAGAATCTGTTGACTTCCACTCTAGGGCCTCCATGGATGACAATCGTGCAGCTGCCATTTGGGCTAAGCCCCAAACTTTTATCAAGCATTACAAATTGGATCTGATTTCCAGGGGAAGAGCGGCCTTTGGGTCAATAGTTTTCAGGAATGTTCTTCCATAAGGGCCACCCAGGTTCTCCAAGTAGCTGGGGACTCTGTCCCATCAGTGATGAATAGGAAGAAGATTAACAACTTCAGATAAAGAAGTTATGTCTTACCATAACGTTCCATCTGAGTTGTTGATCTTCTTCCAGTCATCACACCCTCCCACCAACCCCCTCTTAAGGTTCCTGGCGGATCTTCTGTGTCTTCGTGGTGTATTAGGGTTTCTGCACAGAGATGGCCTCTGGCTTATTCTTTCGCTATATGTTGCATGCAAACTCGATCTGAGGTAACTGAGCAAAGGACAATGTGGGTAGCAGCTTGGCTTGAGAGTTTTTAGTGCACGCAAGCTTGGTATAAGGCCGACACGGTTCCGAGGGCTCTGAACCGAACCCATCAGTGATGACTGGAAGACGATCAACAACTCAGATGGAACAATGTTCTTTGTGTTTCACTGTTGCAGTCATCACATTTGGGTTATCTGCTTGCAGTAGCCCTCAGTCGACCTGATTAACAAAGTCTTGGGTCCTGCGTCAGTTGCTGTCTCTTCTTCCATGACGTCAGATCGTCAGAGGTATAAAACATGCAGCTGACGTCATTACATCAGTCTTTCTTGCCATGCGGTGCCCAAAGCAGCAGCAGTTCGCAAGTGCCGGTCGTCCGACTCCTGAAATTTTCGTTTTCGAGTTTCAGAACCAAAGTCTTCAACTAAAAACTAAGTACCCCATTGGGGAAACTTTTTCTTGCTCTTAACCGATGTCAGTAAAAGTAAATAATTGCATAACTTGTGGAAAGCAAATACCTCATAAAGATTTTAATTCGTACTGTATTCCTTGCCTAGGCCCTGACCACGACATACCTCGCTGTCGGTTTTGTGCATTATTTAAACCACGAACTATCCATCGTCTGTATATTTACGCTTCTAAATATTTTGGTGCTCTGTTCAATTATCCTGATATGTCTTCGTCAGCCATCCGACTACCGACATTCCGAAAAAACGCAAAGATAAAGACAGAGACAGGTCGCCCAGGTCCAAAGCTGCCAACGACGCTTCTCCTAAGCCAGTTGCCAGTTCGCCAGTACTCAGTGAAGTGCTTTTGCAGCCCCTGATACCCGCTACTTCTGATTCGCAGGCCTCTACTGAGACCCATTCGGAGTCCAGAATGCCACGAGATGCTTCAACTGTGGAACCTGCGGATGTCTCTACCTTGGATGGGTCCATAGCCGCTGTGCAGGCACCGGCTTCTGAAGGTGTATTCAGGCCTCAAACCATGCCTAGAAAACACTCGCCCAGACCGCATGGTCAGGCCTCTATGCCTAAAAAACAAATGATAAGAATGGCTGAAGACCTTATTACTTTAATCAGGGGTAAGCCAGCCTTCCCACTCTAAGAGACCTAGCACTCAGTTGTTTATGATACTTCTGACCAGGATTCTAAATTTTCTGTTTCCTCTGACCAGGATTTACCCTTATCTACCTATGAGGATTCTGATGCTGAGGACTATATTCCTTCTGCTTCCCCCCCAGAGGATTTCTCTTTTGGTGAAACCTTGCATACTCTCAGGGAACATTTTTGTTGGGAAAGTCAGGATTTCTTTTATTCTAAAAAGATGCTTAGGGATTTCTTACTCCTGCCCGATCACAGGCCTTTAGCCATACCTCCTGTACTAGACATTGTTGATGATGCATTTGCAGAATCTAGCTTAGCCCCTGACTCTTTACCTCCTGCTCCCAGAAATCTGGGTCCCTAACTCTCACAAGTTCCTTTTTAAAAATCCTATTGCGGATCCTGAGACCATTTCACAGGGGCCTAAGGGCATTAAAGCCACTACTGCCAAAGATCCCTACCCCCTCTGATAGAGACTCCAGGGCGCTGGATAGATGGAGTTTTGGCTATTAGGGCCTTAAACTGCCAGTTTCATATGTTAAAGTATCAGCAGCATATTGGATGGCTTAAACAGAAAATGATGTTGATTCCTGATTGTGCTGAAAATAAGGATTTACAGGATTTATTGCATTCAGCTGAACAGGTTGGAAAACACAC
Organism: Protopterus annectens; assembly: GCF_019279795.1. Lineage (NCBI taxonomy): Eukaryota > Metazoa > Chordata > Ceratodontiformes > Protopteridae > Protopterus > Protopterus annectens. The sequence continues at coordinate 691,689,385 of NC_056727.1, forward strand.
CTTGCAATGAGGTTTTAACTCTCTAGAGGCATCTTGCAGGGCTGCTGTAACTGGGTCTGTACTTAGAAGGCATGCTTGGCTTAAGGAGCAATCCCTACCAGATGATGTTAAAGCAAAATTACTGGATGCTCCCCTAAGCCATGACCGTCTGTTTGGCAACAAGGCAGAAGAAGTTCTTAAAATGATGGAAGAAAAAGCTAAATCTATGAAAACTGTTAAAGATTTTGTACAAGTACAACCTCCAAGATTTAGTAGGCACTGGCATTCCAAGAACTGGTCCTTTCCTGCCTCTTCCAGACCTTCTCAGTCCAAACCCAGATCCAGCAGAGCTCCCAGGCTGCAATCCCAGGGTATGCACAGGACTAAGCAGTGGGGGGCCTCCACTTCCAAATCAGGGAGTAATAAAACTCCCCCCTATCGTAAACTGTCTCAATGACTTCTTTTTAAAACTTCCAAGCACTTATCAACTGACTGCCCCTTTGGGGGGAAAGATTGCTCTTCACGCAAAGAGCTGGGAACTCATTACCCATGACAAATTGGTTTTAAATATAGTGTCCCAGGGATACAGATTTCACTTCCACACGTTGCCAACACCAAGCGGGTGGCCAGATCTGCCCCAGAATCAGTAGGCAGAGGACCAAAAACAAGTACTTTCTCTCTCAAGCATGGGGGCTATTCAGTTGGTACCAGAAGAGGAAAAGGAACAAGGTTTCTACTCTAGACTTTTCCTGGTACCCAGAAAAGACAATTCATGGCGTCCTGTCCTGAACCTGTCTACTCTAAACACCTTTTTGGTGATTCCAAAATTCAAGATGCTGACTCTTCACCAGTTGCTTCCTATGCTAGGCAAAGATGCCTGGTTGGCAACATTAGATTTAAAAGAAGCATACCTGCACATCCCAATCAGGGAATCTTGCAGAAGATACCTATGCTTCAAAGCACAAACAACCAAACCAAAAACCACCTCCAGAGGAAGCCTTAATAGGCAAAAATAGTAAAATGAAAAAAAGGCTTCCACCACAACGAAAAGTTCACTGAGAAGTTCTGTTAAAATGTAGGCTTTAATAAAACGAAGAAATAAAAAGCACAAATTGTGCTGTTCAAGTTGCAGGTCAAACGGGATAAGCGCTTTCAGTTAAAAAACCTTCTTCAGATCCTAGTGTGTAGACCTGACTTACTGCTGTTAAATAAAGATCCTTAATTGCTCAACCAATCACATACAGCAATCAGATGCACGCCTTCCTTAAGCCTCCATTTCATTTCTTAATTAGGCTTCTCTCTTTCAAAATAGGTTTAATAGGAACTACTCTGTTGAGGCCTGGAAATAAATTAGCTCTGAGGTTCATGATCCATTTGCTTTCTTCCTTTTCAGTTTTGTTGACAATGTCTCCTCCACAGAGGTTAGTAGTCACATTTGAGATAACCATAAAGCTAAATGAATGCCCTGGATTTTCAGACACATGTCCATATAGGGCATTGGTTACCACTTTATTCTTGATGGCTAACAGGTGGCGAAGTATCCGTTCCTCAAACTTTCTATTGGTCTTTCCTACATAATAGGCTTGGCACAAATTACAAGTGCCAACGTATATAACATTCTTGGTGTTACAGTTAGCAAAACCAGAGAACTTATAGCATTTGTTTGTTACCGGATGAACAAAACTGTTGGAACATTTAATGTGGCTGCAAGCTTTGCAAAAGCCACATTTCCAAGTTCCTAACCTATTTCCTCCTTCTGTACTCTGCTTGTTAGGTATTCCATCATAGTTGCACAATAAATCCTTTAAGTTCTTCTTGTTTTTATAACCAAACTTAGTGTTTCCCCTACTATTCTCTTAATTTTACTGTCATCAGTTAAGACTGGCCAAAATTACTTGATGGTTTCACGGACATCAAAGGAGTCAGTGCTGTAGGTCATCATGCATCTGAGACTGTTGCTGTTTCCACTTTTCTTCACATCACTCTGCTTCCGTTTTGAGTAGTACGGTTGCCCTTTGTTGTATCGAATAGACATGGCTTTGCCTTTACTCATGACTAATTGTTTTTCATTATATCTTCTTGAAGCAAAATTCTGTAAGAGTTTGTCTTGTTCCTGCAGAAAATCATCATCGTCTGTACAGAGCTTGGATATCCTGGTCACTTGATTTTCAACAATATTCTGAAAAACATGTCTCGGGTGCATGCTATTGTAGTATAGCGTATGGTTCCTCCAATTTGGTTTCCTGAATGTAGTGGTGCCAATTCCTTTGCTATTATTCATTGAAATTCTCACGTCTAAGAACTCACTCTTATTTGCTGACGTTTTCACTTCGAATCTTAGAAAGCTAGTTGCACTTGTTAAATAGTCGACAAAATCATTTAGGCGTTGCATACTGCCCTTCCATAGGAATATAACATCATCCACAAACCTGTTGTAAAAGATGATGCATTCCTTCCATTCATTTTTCGTATCCATTTCCCATTGCCTTTCCCATTCAGCTAGTACTATATTGGCATAGCTGTTTGCACAGGGGGTGCCCATGGCTACCCCCCATTTTTGCCAATAGTAGCTCTCACCATAGAGGAACACATTGCTCTCCAGGACTGAAAGCACTTATCCTGTTTGACTTGCAACTTGAGCAGCACAATTTGTGCTTTTTATTTCTTCGTTTTATTAAAGCCTACATTTTAACAGAACTTCTCAGTGAACTTTTAGTTGTGGTGGAAGCCTTTTTTTCATTTTACTATGCTTCAAAGCAGACTACACGCACTATATCAGTTCTATGCACTGCCCTTTGGCTTATCTACTGCACCCAGGGTATTCACAAAGTGCCTAGCTCCAGTTATTGCATTTTGCAGGCAAAGAAATATTCAAATATACCCATACCTGGACAATTGTCTAATTCAGGCAGAAAGCCAGGGCATACTTTTGAATCATCTGGCCTTTGTACAAAGGGTGCTAACGTGTCTGGGGTACACCATAAACGAAAATAAATCACACCTGGTACCCTGTCAACAAGTTATATTCCGGGGAGCAAGCTTGAATACAACTTTCCAGATGGCTTTCCTCATGCCAGAGAAACAAATTAATTTGACAGCCTACTTCAAACAAGTGGCCACAAAAACCCTGCTATATCTGCAAGGCAAATACTGCAAGCCTTGGGGTTCATGGCCTCCTGCATTCTTCTAATTCCATATGCAAGACTGCATATGAGGAAACTACAGTGGTATCTAAAAAGCCTATGGTGTCAATATTCTCAGGATCTAGAAGCTATGATCCCTATCATACCTTGCCTATGCCTAGAGTTCCTTTGGTGGGCAGAAGCGTGCCACCAAAACAAGGGACTACTATTCACACTACCCCCTGCCCCCCAAACTCTAACAACAGACGCATCAGACTATGCATGGGGGGCTCACCTGGCAGGGAAGTGCATTCAGGGCAAATGGAACCCAATTCAAATGCACCTGCATATCAATCAAAAAGAAATGCTAGCTGTACAGAATGCTCTGACAGCCTTCAAGGACCACATTCTTCTAGGACAACTAATGGTAAAGACGGATAACACCACTGTTATGTGGTACATAAACAAGCAGGGGGGTACACATTCTTACCCCTCTGCAAACTAGCCATGGCATTGTGGAACACAGCCTTGAGCTACCAAGTGCATCTACAAGCTCAATTCCTGCCAGGGAAATTAAATACACTGGCAGACGGTCAAAGCAGAAACTTCATGGACCCACATGAGTGGAAACTGGAACCAAGGATTTTCATCATGTTGACAAACAAATGGGGGAGCCCAGATATAGACCTGTTTGCCTCCCCCCAGAGCTACCAATTGGACAAATTTTGCACAAGGACTCCCCACAAACAAGCCTGGAAAGTGGATGCTCTGTCCTTCAGCTGGAAAAACCTATCAGTCTATCCCTTCCCCCCTCTGCTCTCCAAAGTACTACTAAAGATCAAACGGGACAAACCAAGGATGATTTGCACCAGACTGGCCACGCCAACACTGGTACCCCCATTGCATAGTGTGGCATGGTTTGCACCATGGCATCTGCCTCAGACTCCTTCCCTGTTGTCTCACCAGGAGAACCAGATCCGGCACCCTCAGCTTCCAACACTGAACCTAGCAGCCTGGCTAATTACCTAATCTCTCCCTTACCATCCCTCAGTAAACCAGTGATGGATATCATTTTAGAAGCAAGGAGGCATAGTACTAGAAAATCTTATGCTGAAAAATGGAAAAGATTCTGTGCCTGGAACCAATCTTAAGGGATGAGCACAGCAGCGCCCAATTTACCTCAGATTTTGCAATACTTAACTGAGATGCTTCACAAGGGCCTGTCTTTTTCCTCCATCAAAATTCATGCCTCAGCCATTTCAGCTCATTATAACACAGAACCTCTCCTCTTCTCTCATCCATTGCTCAAGCAGTTCCTCAGAGGGGCCAGAAATTTAAGACCACCCAGGAGAGCTCCAACCCCAGCCTGGGACCTTAACTTTGTCTTGAAGAAACTCACTCTTCCTCCTTTCAAGCCAGCTGCTACTGCAGATTTAAAATTTCTTTCTTGGAAAACAGCTTTCCTTTTAGCAATCACTTCAGCAAGAAGGGTATCTGAATTACAGGCCCTTATGGCAGTGGAGCCCTTCATCATCTTTCATGCGGACAGGGTGTCCCTCAGAACCAATCCATCCTTCATGCCCAAGGTGGTATCCAGTGTGGCTCTTAATTAGTCCATTCATTTGTCAACTTTCTTTCCTAATCCACAGAACAAAGGGGAACGGATACTGTACTCCTTAGATGTCCACAGGCAACTTGGATTCTACTTGGACAGGACTAAACCTCAAAGGAAATCTGAACAACTGCTGGTGGCATTTGCTGCAGAGGCAGAGGGGAAGGCTATTTCAAAGCAAACCATTTCTAAATGGATAGGCCATTGCATTAATTTCTGCTATAAGCACCATGGAAAACCTATCCCATAGGGGATCAGACCCCATTCAGCCGGGCTGCATCTACCTCTACAGCCTTTCTCAGAGGCGTCCCTACCACAGGGACATCCTAGAAGCTGATACCTGGAGTTCTGTACATACTTTCACCAAGCATTATCATTTGCCAATTTTCTCTAAATCCAGAGCTGGCTTTGCCACTGCAGTCTTGCAGGGCCTTATAGCTGGGCCTAATTTCCTTCTCCCAACCTTAGCTTTGGGAATCTACCCAAATGTGATGACTGCAACAGTGAAACACGAAGAACATAGTACAGTTGTGTGCACTTACCATAAATGTAGATGTTCGAGTGTATTCAGTGTTGCAGTCCTGGTTACCCTCCCTCCAGCCCCCTGACTTTTTTTGGCTATACCTCTACTCTCCTTTACTTTGTTTAAAAGCTTTTTGGTGTATTTGCTTTTTTGTTGGAGGTATATCCTTGTATATTTTTATATTTAATTGCTTCCCATTAGGGGGGCACCTGACATCTGGGGCAAGAAAAACTGATGCAATGGCGTCGGCTGCACGTTTTATACCCCTGGCGACCTGACGTCACGGAAGAAGAGACAGCAACCGATGCAAGACCTAAGACTTTGTTAATCAGGCCGACTGAGGGCTACTGCAAGCAGATAACCCAAATGTGATGACTGCAACAGTGAATACACTCGAACATCTACATTTATGGTAAGTGTACACAACTGTACTTTATGGTAAGACATAACTTCTTTTTATAGTCCATGTTTGTGGATACACACATGCCTCAAAAGATCTCTTCATAAATTCCCAGCCCACTCCATGAAACACTTGCCAATATCCAAACCTGTTGACATCAATATATTCTCAGTGCATCCTTTTGAATTATAAGGGTACTGTTAATGTTTTCAGACATTTGCTTACCTTCTATAAACCCAAACTCATCAAGATCCATTATTTGCAGCAATGTATTTATCATGCATTTTGTTAAAATTGTCATAAACACTTTGGTAATCATGAATCAGAATTGAAGTGGGTCTTGATTATCCTGGTTTATGAAGACTTTTATCCTCTTTTGGTATAACTACCACTACTGCTTGATTGCAAGCCAGTGGCATATCCCCACCCAGGAAAAAAAAGTTGAAAATTACTAGTCAGACTTTTATCACCTCCTTCTCTTTTTTCCACAGTTCTTTTGAAATTCCATTTCTGTCAGTGATTTTGTCTGTATTCTAATATGTTCTTTGTACTCAGTATTGCAGTGCTGACACTTATATCTTACTGCCATGCACAAGCCTGCGACTGGTCAAGTTTGCAAAGTTTTTTCATCATCCATAGCTGACAAATGTCTGAAAACTGATGTCTGGATATTGGGTTACAAGACAGTCATCTGTTAATGCCATCTTCAGATCTTTCTAGCAATGCACTGTGACACGCTACTCCATTGTAATCAAATCTTCACAATCTGTCAGTTGGCCTGTTTTTACCAGTGATATTTCCTCCTGCTTTCAGGTGAGTACACCGCTGGAGAATTTTGTGTTCTGATTAATGTTTAAAAAGGTCAATAACTGCTTAAAGTGTGTGTAGTAAATCTCACATAAAGGTATTCATTCCTTTTTCCCTGTTTTGTCTGGGTCCTCAGTGCAGTGTTTCTAGTTGTCAGGATTGTGCTAGGTTTGAACTAAGACACTCAAGCATAGGACCAAAGTCCTCACAGCCCACATGGAATTCTCAGACTCTGTTCCCTCCACTCCCTGTCAGTCCTTGGCTTCGGATGCTATATTGCCCAAGAAATGAAGGACAAAAAGTTAAAGGATAAGGAGTCAGTGGATGCCGTTGAACCTTTGACTCCCACATTAAAGTTTCTTGTTGACTGTTTTGAGGCACCTTTGCAGCTCCCCCTGATCCCAGTGACTACTAGGCTTGAGCCCTCTGGTTAAGACTCCATGGTTGCAGGCCAATTGGATATGACTACCAGGCTCTTGTTGGTTGGTTCAAAAGCACCTCCACAGGCTATGACTTCTAACACTTGAGTGTGGGTCCCAGGGCATTCTGAAGATGGTTCAGGAATTCAAGGCCTTTTCAAAATATAGGGAGACAGGCAGACACAACTGCCTTACCCTGAAGTTTCTTCCAGCAAACAAAGAAGGTATGTCTACTTTCACAAAAATTCTGACTCCTCAGGATCTTAGATTAAGGAAGAATTGTCCTATTCTGAACACGTCCCCCTCAGTCCTACCCTGTCTCCTAGTCAGATGATACACACACTTCTGTTTTCCAACCCCGGGACATATTCCTTGGGATACTCTGAGTAAGATGAAGGAGGCCTTCACCTGAGAAATCAAGGAATTCTGTCATGCCCAAACCCATTATAGAGATCTCCTACATATACAGTACCCTAGACCATTGCCTGTTCCTCCAGTGCATATAGTGCTAGATGACATCTCTGTGCCACCTGTCCCAGTAATGCCAGATTGTTTCTGTAGAGTGTGTGCACTCACTCGCATGTCTACAAACATTCACAAGCTGATCCTTCAGTCTTATCTACTGTATCTTCCAAGGGTGCACCTAAGGATGCAGCTAGACGCTCTTTACCAAATGACAAAGTAGACTGCAGGATAGATTTGGAAAGAAGGAATATACTTCTGCTACCCTGTCTGTGAGGGCCCCTTAATAGTCAATTTCACATGTTGAAATATTTGGTATCTTTCCATATCAGAAAGTATTACTGACAAGACCTTTACAGCGAGACATACAGGAAACTACTAGATCAGCATTATGGATCTCAAAGCATTCTCTAAAATGTGGTTGCAGTGCGCACTGGATGTATCTTGTAATGCAGCTGCTACAGGTTCTGTCATTCATAGAGGTGCTTGGCTAAGGACTTAGCCACACTCCGTTTAGGTAAATGCCAAATTCCTGGATGACCCACTAGATAAGGAGTTCCTTTCTGGCCCTCATGTAGAAATAGTATTTTAGAAGTTGGATTAAAAGACAAAAATTAAAACTGTGGAGGAATTCTATCTCCAACACCTAGATATAAAAGAAATTATCCTTCCAAAGCTTGCCCCCCCCCCCCCCAGGCAAGACTTGGGGAGGCATACCCGAGCAAAGAGACTTAGTGTAGGAGGTGGCAACCTGATCAGTGTCTCTGACTTGGGGGGGATCCAAGGACACTATCTCTTCCCCAGGGAACAGCTGTGACTATACACAGCCTACATCTCCTTCCCCAGTATCTCACCCACCCCCTTCCCTCTAGTGAGGAAGACTCTAAACAATGGGTTTTTCACATTATAGAAAATAGATGTTCCATTCAGTTCAGGGAAAGGCCACACTGCTTAGGGATGCCAAACCCCCAAAAGAACAGTAGGGTCTTCTCTTTCCCATTGTGCTAGATTGTTTACAACAAGGTTGTGTTCATCCATTTTTTGCAGGGTAACAGGACACAAGGTTTTACTCAAGAATCGCTCTTGTCCCAGGAAAAGAAGGCACCTGGAGATCAATATTAGATCTGTCAGAGTTAGACAAGTTCCCCTATAGGTCCCAAAATTCAACATGTCTCGCTCCAGTTATAGCCCATTGCAGAATCTTAAGGGTGCATGTTTACCCTTATCTGGATGACTGTCTCAGACAAGGACAAGCCATCCCAGAACTCCAGGCAGCCATACCAAATCACCATGGACTGCTTCCAGAAAGTAGGTCTCACTCTGAATCTCTGCAAGTCAAAAATTCAACCCTAGACAAGAATTTTATTTTCTGAGTGCAATAATACTCAGTGCAACCAAAAGCCTTCCTACCCCAGTACAGTTTGAAAAGAGAGCCACTCTGTTGGAAAAGAAATCCTGCAGAATCCAGGAGCAGACTGTTCCCTGCCAGAAGAGGATAGGACCATCACTACAGACAGTTTGGATATTGCCTGAGGAGCACACTTAGGCATCCAGAAGGTGTAGAGTATCTGGACTCCAGAGCAAAGAAAGCTGTACATAAACCAGAAAGAGATGCCGGCAGCCTTTCTAGCCATAGGTTCATAGGTAGGTACTAGGCTATCTGCCCAAGGGCCAACGTGCGCCTAGCCAGCAAGGTTCCATAGCTTATGCCACCCAAGAAAGTTATTTTCCTGTGCCACTGTCCAGCAGACACACACAAGTGATCCCCAGGTGTATTTCCTATTTCCCATCCACTCATCAAGATTTTTCTTGAAGAGTGCTAATGAAGAACTTTGCTTGACATAGATGGGTAGCTTGTTCCATCAAAGCCTTTCTGTGCAACCTGAATCCATGAGCACTGCAGATTTGGACAAACAACACAACTGTTAATGTGGTGCATTAACAAGCAAGGGGGATCCATTCCTAACCCCCTGTGCAGTCTTGCAATGTAAATTTGTCTGTTGGCACAGGAAATTCAGCTGACACTTGTAGTCTGGAGGAACACAGTAGCAGCCTTCTTGAACAGGGATCTTCTGGACCCCAATGAATGGATGCTTAAAAAGGAGATTTTCCTGAACTTCACCCATCAGTGGGGTTGACCCAGTATAAACATTTTCACATCTCACCAAAGCAGACTACAAAGGTTCTCCTCCAAAACCCAACCGACAGGGATAATGGAGAGCAGATGCTTCACTTTCAGTGGACGGGCCTCTCTCTCTGTATGCCTTTCCACTGCTACCTCTGTTTCCTAGAGTACTGATAAAAGTGAAGTCAGGCAGGCTGAACATGGTATTTATAGTCCCCTTCTGTCCAAGGCAGGATTGGTTCACCCTCCTCTTGACTTTCAGTGAAGGGAGATATTTCATTCTTCCACAGGGATGGACCTACTCATGCAGCTAAAGGGGGTTGCAGCATGGAGGGTTGGCTTTTGACCCCAAGTATTGCAGACTACTCTGCAGAAGTGCTGTCTATCCTAAGAGAGGTAAGAAAATCCAATACCAGAAAGCCGTACTTATCCAAATGGAGAAGGTTTTCCTTTTGGTGCAAGAACAAAGACACTAGTCTTCCTCATCTGGGCATAAATATAATATTGTAATACCTTCGAGGTTGTTTCACCATGGCCTTTCTTATTCCAATGTTAAGGTGCTTACTTTGATCATCTGGACTTTTCTTACTTGCTCCCCTCTATCTGTTCTCATCCACACCTGAAACAATTCCTAAAAAAGGATCATACATCTAAGGCCAGGAGAAACCCTGTCCCTAGCTGAGATTTAAACTATTTATTAGAAAAACTTACACCATCACCTTTTAGGCCAACAGCTTCTGCTTCTCTAAAGATGCTCACTTGGAATACCAGCCATTACTTCAGCCAAGCAGGTCTCAGAGCTACAAGCCCTAATGTGTAAAGAACCTTCAGTGTGTTTCAGAGGGACAGGGGGTAGTCGAGAGACTATTAGTGCATGGGGCCAACAGTAGAGAAATTAGGTTATTTCAAGAAATCATGGAAGTTATTCTGACTAACAACTTTGTAATGTTCGACAGTACGATTTGCAAACAACAAATTGGTGTGGCTATGGGTTCACCATGTGGGGGGAGCTATGCTAACTTGGTGCTGGCTAGCTGGGAACATAAAAACATTCTTTCGGATAATGAGTGGTCTGACAGAATAAAGATGTACACAAGATTTTTGGATGACATTTTTATACAGTTTAAGGGTACTGTATCCGAAGCCCAGAGTTTTGTGCAACATCTTAACAGCAGCACCAGTTTTTTCAAGTTCACCCACACATATCATGAGAATTCCATTACGTATTTAGACATTGAGTTAAAAAATAACATAGAAGAACAGCGCTATGTAGCCAGGATCTACCATAAACCCACATATTCTAACACCATGCTTCACTGCACAAGTTGCCATCCTATACATCAGAAAAGATCTCTATTTAAAGGACAACTTGTCCGTGCAGCAAGGATGGTGACTGATGAAGTGACTTTCCTTGAAGAATGTGAGACACTTAAAGTTAAGTTTCTAAAGAGAGGTTACCCAGACACATTGGTCCTTGATTTAGTAAATGAAGTCATAAACAAAAAGAGAGAAGGGTTTTGTAAACCATTTCTTAGACCTACTATTAGGTCAGTCACCTCAGAAGAGGATGTGAATTTGGAAGTAACCACTAATACAAATCATGATTGTACACAAACAGTAGGTGTAGCCACTAGAAAGATTTCAAGTAGTTTTGTCACCTCATTTTGTTTGGAAGTCAAAACAATTGAGGTTATATTTAAAAGAAACTGGAGCATCTTCATGATGGAACCAGACGTGTTGGAGAAGTTGGGTAATTCACCATCTTTTATTTACAGGAAGAACAGGAACTTGAAACAGATCTTAGAAATGGAACCCCAGACCTGTAGTAGATCTGGTGGTACATTTAAGTGTGAAAACTGTAACTATTGCAGATCTATAGCAACAGGGACAGAATTCACAGCAGGTTCCTTAAGGTAAAAACTAAGGGTAGATTTAACTGTAACTCTAAATCCGTTGTCTACCTGGCTAGTTGTGTAGCCTGTCCAGCATATTATGTTGGTAAGACGGACAGAAAACGAAGAGAGAGGATTTATGAGCACACATACCATATTAGAAAAAAGTCGCCTTATAACGCATGATTTGGAAACTGCGTCTCAACTCTTATAATCCCCCCAGGTTTGAATGAAGTCACTTCCATTGCCTGTATTCTGAAATTAAAGAGCCTAATGCGCTAGACAAGTCTTTTGTCTAAGTCTTTTAAACAGCTCTATTTGTAGTTGAGTAAAAGAATGCAGGTTTTTTGCTTCATGTTTTAAATCTTTTAAAAATATGTCTCATCTTACATCTAAGCTTGCTTCACCCTTGTTGGTGATTTGTGAAAGCATTACAGTTGAGTCGATCAACACTGGTTAAAGTTGAAATTGCAGTCTCTTACTTTATTTTATCTTATTTTATTTTATTTTGAGTGCAGCATTCTTTTAGTCCACTTGGAGCGTTCTTGTAACTCATAACAATGTGTATATAAACATTTGCATATATATATATATATATATATATATATATATCTATTTTCCATAGTTTTTTTCATCATTTTTTATCACATATTTTAAGAGTTACACTCTGTCCACCTAAATGCAGTTATTTAATGTCTTTATTTGTGCACAGAAGCAGCTATACATTTTTGTTCTTTACAGGTTTTCACAGTTGCTGTTTTTGTATTTGTGTTGTTGCTGATGTCATGTGTCCAAGCTTAATTACTTATGGAATATCATTGGTTAATGTATTTTTGAAACCACCATGTGGTCTGTATTAAAGTGAGCACTTGTGCTACTGTTGTAGGTCTGAAGAAGTCTTCTAAATTAAGACGAAAAGCGCTTAACCATTTATTTTTGTTTCATACTGTTTAGTTGCAAAGTAATAAACCTGTTTTTACATTTTTTGCTTTGGAGACTTTGTGCCCTTGAGCCTTCATTTGTTTCCTGAGTTGCAGTTTGTATTTGTTTGTTTGGATTACATAGTTTTAAGAGAGTGCAAGTAAATGAAAAATAATAATGACTATTGAGAAGCTTTTTTATCTAGCAGATGCATGTATGCTTAGCAATTCTGTAGCTGGTCTTCATGTTTCCATGGAAACAGTCTGATAAAGAGAAACTGGCTGTCTGGTTCTCATGTCTCCATGGAGACATTTTGATAAAGAGAAACTGGAGACAATCTGGTGAGAAGGGGATTGGCTGAGGGAAAAAAGAAATTGGCTAGGGCATAATGTTCTCCGAAAGCAATCAGGGGGTTTTCCAGCTGGGAGAGCTTTACAGGTAAGACAGAATCAATTAGACTTGATGTAAAGTTTTCTCAGTTTTTTTTTAAATACAGTGGGGAGACTAATATAAATAGGTGCTTTTGTTTTGTTTTTTCTTTTTCTCCCTTCTTTTTCTTTGTTCAGGTTTAAGAAATGCAGATACTGCAATGTAAAAAAAATAGAGTGGAGGAGAAGGGGGAGAGGAAAGGTCTGGTTAAGGGAGTATGACAAAAGAACAATCCGTGTGGGGAAATGACTGGGTTAAGACCATAGACATTATCCAGTAACTAGTTTATTACAAAGCATGTAAATGAAAAAGAATGTTGAATATTGTAAGGCTTTTTTTCTGGTAAACAAGGTATGCTTAGCAGTTTTTGTCTGATTTACATGTCACTAGAAAACTTACTAAAGAGGAAATGGCTTGGAGAAAGTGTTTACTGAAAGCATTCAAGTGTAGTTTCAGCTGGGAGAGCTATAAATTTTATTTTTATTTATTTTATTTTCTTTTACATTTGTTTACCGGGAAGGTCCAGCTGGGCAAGTGCCCGTTTTCAGTTTGAAAGACTACAGTACATTCTAATATAATCAGGTAGTAGTTTGAAAGAGTACAGTACATTCTAATATAGTCAGGTATATACATTGACTAATACATAGAATAGCAAATTCAGACAATTTGAAGATTAACCAGGGAATAAGTAAATGAATATGAGTTATATCAATAATAGCTTTTGTTGAGTTTACAGTACATATGTATGCACACTTGTATTTCCAATGCACACTACCAGTTGTTCAGAAGTTAGCAGCATGTGGTATTTACAATATATGATAAATTTTGAGGGAGTGCACATTATTCCTTTTGAGAGGGTACAGTGTTAGATTAGAGAGCAGTCATACTGAGTTCTACGAAGGTAGTGAGAGTGAGGTTGGTGTTTAGATGATGCTTAGTCTGGGGGAAGGCAGGAGCTGAGCCAGGATTTTGACAGGTGAGATTTTAAGAGTGCATTGAATTGTCTTGAAGAAGGACATGAGGTGAGAGCAGTTCAGAGGGTGTTCTATAGCTTAGCAGTATAGTTAGAGAAGAGACCTTCCCCAGCCGAGTTCATTGCTCTAGAAACCTGTAGTAGGTATTTATTATCAGAGTGGAGGGGTCTAGGAGCTGAGTAGGGCTGGATTAGTTGGCCGAGGGCTGTTGTTTTATTTGGATGGTGATTTATTTAGTGGGCTAGGCTTAGTTGTTTAAAGTGTAGGAGATGCGGAAGTTCAAGCCAATCGAGTTGTTTTAGGGATTGGCAGTGATGTGACCTGTACATTGATTTTGTGGCAAATTTGGATATTTTATTGTAGTAGGCCTTAGTTTATTAAGGCTTGATTTACGTAGGTTGATGAGGAATAGGGGATGGCGTACAGGAGTGCAGATAGTAGGTGGGTTCTGGCCATGGTAATTCTTGTAGGTGTTAGAAACTGGGCATTCCTGTACAGGAGGCCTAGTTTCGTGTGGACTTTTTTGATGGTTTGGTCTATATGGATGTCGAATTTTAGATTGTTGTCTATTACTATCTCCAGTAGTTTGGTGTGGGTAGTAGGAGTGATGATAGTGTTATTCTTAGAGTATATGTCGAAGGTTGGGGGGTGGGTTCCAGTTCTAGTGGGAGAGAAGATTGGGAGGTTAGTTTTGTTGGGATTAAGTATCAGGTTTGAGTTGGTTAGCCAGTTTTCCACTGAGAGGAATGTGTCTTGGGTAAGGTTTTGGAGGGTTGTAAGGGAAGGGGCTGCACAGATTAGGGTTGAGTCATCAGCATATTGGATTGGGCTGTTTTTGGGGGTAGCAGTGTGTAGGTGGTTGGTAAAGAGTGAGAATAGAAGAGGTCCAAAGATGGAGCCTTGTGGGACCCCGATAGTGACTGGGAGGGTGTGAGAGAGAGTTTGCTGCCATCAAGCAGCTTGTTGTCTAGCTGCTAGATAGCTTTGGAACCAGTTAAGAGTTGTGATATTAATACTTAGGGAGGAAAGGACTTGCATGAGTTTGTTGTGGTTGACAATGTCAAAGGCTTTTGACAGGTCCAGGAATAAGGCTGATAATAGGGAGTTGTTTCTAAGTTGGTTGACTTTGTTAGTAAAGGTAAGTAGGGTGGTTGTTGTGCTATGTGCAGGACGAAAGCCAAGCTGGGTGCAAGTTAATAGGTTATGTGAGGTGAGATATTTCATGAGCTGTGTGTGCACTCTTCTTTCTAAGATCTTGGATAGGGGAGAGAGAATGGCAATAGGACAGTATTTAGTAAGTTCATAAGAGGTTCCCCCTTTGTGGAGAGGGATTATGTGTGATTATTTCCAGATAGGGGATACATGTGATTCTGCTAGAGATCTGTTAATGAGTGAATGCCTTGCATCAGGCTTTGTGCCCACTAAATGGCGCACAGCAACAATTATCCCACTCCACAAAGGGGGAGCCACCACTGATCCCGGGAACTATAGACCTATTAGCCTGACGAGCCTGGTCTGCAAGGCCATGGAACGTATCATCATGAAACTCATAAACAAAGACACCCAGTTCGGGTTTGTGAAAGGCAGATCATGCTTCCTGAACCTGATCGACTTCTTTGAGGCGGTCACCAAAGCCGTAGATGAGGGTAAGGTGGTTCACACAGCCTATCTTGACCTCGCCAAGGCTTTCGACACCATCCCCCATTCTGGAATTATAGCTAAACTCACTAAACCAGGTATAAATCCCTATGTCACAAGATGGGTTGCCAACTGGCTCACTGACAGAACACACACTGTAAAAGTTGCAGACTCCAAATCTGACCTCAAAGCAGTGACATGTGGAGTACCACAGGGTTCCGTCCTGGGACCTCTCCTGTTTGGTATCTATATCTCTGAATTACAGGCTAACAAAGTTCGCAGATGACTGCAAACTAGGAGCCGTAGTCAAGTCCCCAAATGATGTAGAAGTCCTACAGAAGGGCCTCACTGAGACAGATGCCTGGTGTCAGAGCCATGACCTCAAGCTCAATGCCAAAAAGTGCAGTGTCATCCTCTTTGGTAAAAACTCTGCACCCATGAACTACCACATAGGCAGCAATCTACTTAACACCGAATGCGTGATAAGAGACCTTGGGACCCAGGTGAACAGTAGTCTATCCTTTGATAGTCACATTGCCACAGTAGTCAGGAAGTCCTTCTACGTCACACACCTCATCATAAAAGGGTTCTCATCCAGGAAAAAAGAGGTCATTGTTCCCCTCTACTCGACACTCATTAGACCCATTATAGACTACAGCGCCCCTTTTGGAATGTACCTCACAAGACATCTGCAGCAGCTGGAAACGTCACAGAAGTACCTCACAAAAAGGATTACTGGCCTCAAACAAATGCCCTACACTGACCGCCACAAAAAACTCCAGCTTTACTCCGTAGCATATTGCCTACTCTGAGGTGATCTTTGCCTAACATATAACGCTATGTCAAACCCAGAGCTGTTGGACATGCTACACCCAAAGAAATCCCAATCCCTGCGAGCTACATGCTCTAGGGACCTAAATCTTGTCATCACAATAAACAGGACATGCTGGAGGGATAGATTCCTGTCCCAGAGACTTTCTATACTCTGGAACAGGCTACCCATCTATGTCAAAAAAAGTTCTTCATTAGCACTCTTCAAGAAAAAATCTTGATGAGTGGATGGGAAATAGTAAATACACCCCGGGGATCACTTCTGTGCCTCTGCTTGATAGTGGCACAGGAAAATAACTTTTTTGGGTGGCGTAAGCCAGGAAACCTTGTTGGCTAGGCTTATGTAGGCCCTTGGGCCGATAGCCTAGTACCTACCTATGAACCTGTTGTTATTGGATAGGCGATGGCTTCTGCTACAGTTTTAAGTTAGTCAGCTGGCAGGTTGTCAGCAGCTAATATTGTATGTTTTAGTTTTTTCAGATGTTTTTTGATATAGGTGATGGATATCGGGTGTGGTTTAAATTGGGTGGATGTATCCTGTGGGAGTGAGGCATTGCTTGTTTTTGTTGGCTAGGTTTAGAATGGTTTCTGTGAAGAAGTTGTTAAATTGGGTGGCAATGCTGTCACTACTGGGAGTTGTTTTTGGGGTGGGAGTAGCAATATTACCTGGTTGTAACAGGTGTTTTACTGCAGCCCAGAATTTTTGTGGATGTTTTTGGTGCATGTTTTGGATACTTAGGTAGTAATTGGTTTTGTCTATTTGCACTTGTTTTTTGGCTTTATTTCTGAGTTGTATGAAGATTTGTTTAGTGGTATTGGATTTGTTTTTATGATACAGTGACCAGGCATTATCTCTGTCTTTCAGTAGTGATCTTGTTTCTTTTGTTAACCAGGGGGAGTAGGTTGGCTTTGACTCTCACTTGCCTAGGGGGTGCATGGATATTGAGAATATCAAGGAAGGTCTTGTTGAAAGTTAGGACTGCCTCATCTAGGGTTAGATGTTTGAGGTGTTCCCAGTGACAGTTTAGTAGGGCAGAAATGAAGTTGTCAGGATTAAAAGATTTCTTATTCCTGATTTTATGGTAGGTGGTTCGATGTACTGGGTGGATGCGATCACGAAGGAGGAAAGTTGGGTTGTGGTCACTCAGGTTATCAGGGAGTTGGCCAGAGTGATATGTAAGGTGGGGTGTGTTTACTAAAATCCAGTCTAGTAGGGAATTACGGTTGGTGACTTTGCTGGTTCTAGTGGGGGTTGTGATGGTTTGATAAAAAGATGGACAAAATCAAATTGCACTTAATAGCACAGGCTGTACCCATGCATCTTGCATGATTAACCTTACTTTTTGGTTAACTTTAGCCTGTCTGTGTGGCTATCAACTTAAAACTGTTCTTATTAGGAAGCAAAAACTTCATTTGGAGATGTACATAGGTTTGTGTGTTATTATTAAGTTGATAGTTTTTTTTTTTTGGGGGGGGGGGTTGGATGTTCTGCTTGAGGGCTTTCAAAAAAACAAAAAGTTGTGTAAGATGTATAAAAGACCAACCTGCTGAACAGTATATGCATGTAACATAAAAGTTGGAACTAGACATTTAACAAGAAAGCAATTAATACATAAAAGGTGGTAATAATAACTAAAGGAAATTCTGTAATATTTTTCAGTCTGAATGGTCTTACAGATAAATATAAAAAAGAAAGAGTAGTGAACTATATTAAAAATGTAGTGTGGAAATAGCTGTGCTATAGGAGACACACCTGGAAAGAACTGAACATGTGAAGTTAGTAAAGAAGTGTTTTCAGGATGGTTATTCAGTCGAATAGCTGGGGCATAGGTAAAGAGGAGTACTTAGTTTAATTGCAAGAGGAGCTCCAATAGTGATAGAAGAGGGGAAAAAAAGATAATGGAAGATGTATGGTAGTAAGAGGTACTGGCACGGGAGGAGGATTACACTGGCATGCATTTGCATTCCACCTAAAACTGCTGTAATGGAGCTTAAGAGAATTCTGAAATAAATAGTCAGCGGTCAGCAAGGATTATTACTTATAGGTGGAGACTGGAATTTGGTTTGCAACAGTAAAGATGTCTGTGGGGCCTAGAGGGGAAAATATAACAAAGGAGGGTAGATTTTTGAGGAAATTTATGAAAATGCTTAGCGTGGAAGATGTGCATTCAGTACTTGAAGTTCAGAATGAATTGACATATTATTCTCCAAGATACAAAAACTGGGCTAGGCTTGATAGATTTTATATCTCACAGGAATATGTGCATGTAATTGAAGGTCTTAAAATGCACCCAATAAATATTTCAGATCATGTGCCAATAATAACTAAAATAAAACCGCAAGGTAATGAAATAAAAATGAGACACTGGCACTTTCCCACCTATCAGTTGAAAAGAGAGGAATTTAAGGCATGTGTTTTGGAATTAATTCAGGAGCTACTAGACAATATAAACATTTCTTCTGAAAATATAGCTAGAGAATGGGATAAAATTAAAGTGGGGTTTAAATCTAGGGTGGAAATAAAGGAAAGGGAGATATGGTTAAGAAGCAACAAGAATTATTTAGAGGGACTGACAAATGTTAAAGTATTGCAAAATAGGGGGAATCTCTCAGAACAAGAAAAGGAGCAACTGCAGAATGCTAAACAGAAAATAAGGGATTACCTCAATAATATGCACAAGTTTAGAAAGAATCCTGTTAAGCAACTGTTTTTGATAATTCTAGAGCACAAAAACTTTTAGCAAAACAACTCAGGCAACAGAAAGTGGAAAGGCCTGTAACAAGGAAGATAACGAGATACTGTGGAAGTATTAGAAGTATTTCGGAAATTTTATGAAAGTTTGTATAAAGAGTAGAAATATGGAAATTAAGAAAAAGTAAAAATGGAAATGTTTATGGAAGAATTAAATATGCCATGGTTGAGGTAGACAAGGCTCAATTACGAACAGGATAGGAAGAGATGAGATAAAAATGGCTATGTATAATGAATCTACAGGAAAGTCCGAAGGAATAGATGGTATTCCTGTGGAAGTTTGGAAACTAGGAGGGAAAGAACTGATAAAGATCTGGAAGGTTTTGTTTAACAGTATTTTAAGAGGAGAAGTACCAGCCTGGAAGAAAGTGGCGTTAACGGTAATACCTAAAGAGGGTAAAGATCTGTTGGATCCAGCTTCATACAGACCCATTTCAATACTTTACCATGGTTATAAAGTGTTTATATCTATAATGGCTAAAGCAATAGCAAAAGTGATACCAAAATTGATAGGTATGGATCAGTGTGGTTTTGTGGAGGGGACACCAACATTTGACGATATTAACAGAACATTGATGATCCAGAGGGAAGCAGAGTGTAAGAAATTGGTGGGTCTTGATGCAAAGAAAGCATTTGACAGAGTAGACTAGGACTTCATGAGCAGGGCAATGGAAGCATTTGCTTTCCCGTTATACAATTATAAGGTTGATTAGGAGTATATATGAGGGATCGCAGGCAAAAATTAAAGTGGGTGGGATCCTGTCTGATAACTTATGCTTGAGTAGAGGAGCCAGGCAGGGTTGTCCACTTTCCTCTTTGTTTGTATTATATTTAAAACCATTGACAAAGAAAATAAGCGATTCACAAATGTAAGAATATAATTGGTATGGTAGTCAGGAAAAGCAGGCTGTATTTGCGATTTTTTTTTATACAAAACCAGAAAGGGACATTCCAGCAATATCCATATTTATGGGGACATAATAAAATGAAGTATTTAGGAGTACGGATTAGAAATGACTCTGTGGTGGCAGCTAAAGATATGTGGGAAGAGACTAAACAGAAAATACAAAAGTTGAGAAACTGGAAGCTTTGTTATATGGATATGGATATTAAGATACAAGCAACTGAAATGTTTTAGTCCTTTTAGTCTTATACACAGGTCAGGCATATTTTTATCAACCAGAAGAGAAGCTGTGGATAGCAGTTAAGAGTTGAAGGATTTTATCTGGGAAAGGAAGACAGCAAAGGTCAAGTGGGATAAGCTGATTCTTTCAATAGAACAAGGTGGACTAGGATTACCCAATTTCAGTTGGTATTTTAGAGCAACACAGTTAAGGCTCTTATAAATAGCGCAAACAGAAAACTATAATTCAAAGTGGAAAGGAATGATGATGATGATGATGATACAGAGAGAAGCTCAAGAAATACGGAGAGATTGGGATGGTCAATGCAGACTCCTAAGGAAAACAAAAAAAAATCAGAGTATTATATTCATAAAATAGCAGATAGTATTCTAAGAACTAAATCAGCACAGGAATGGCCAATAGGGATGACTGTGGTTAAGGATACAGGTAATAGGCTAGAAGGGGCAGGAATTTATTGGCGAAAACTTGCAAAGGAGCGAAAATAAAAACAGAGTAGAGTCCCTACAAGGCAGAGAATCAAACTCCAAGTAAATACAAATACTGTTCAATAGGTGAGTGTTTTCATGGTTAACAACCGCTTCATCAGACAACACAGTGACAAAATTCAAAAGCTCTTATACAATGTTTTTACCAATAAGAAACTTCTCTCAATTACCAACATTCAGTTAAGACAAACATTTAAAGTAAAACATGCATTTAAAATCAGTGCTTCAATGGTCTCTGATGCAAAAATGGCTTAAGTGAGACCATATCATTGATACCAGGAAATGTATTAGCTTTAAAAAAAAACAAAATTCATTTTTGCTCTCATGCTTTCGTTTCATTTTGGTGGTTGCGTCTTTCGGGTTTTCCCTTTTTGTGGTCGCCACAGCGGAACTCCGGTCCGCTAATGATTGGCAGTAGATTTTTACATGCCGAGTTGCCGGCCCTGACGCACAACCTTCAACAAAGGTATGCCCATTCACACATGTCTCCACACACAAGACGCTCGTTTCATTTTGGTAATTGGGAGAAATGCTGCTACTCAAGAAACCTACTAGTAATCATTAATTCCTCAAACAAGGATAAATACATTTGCATCTAGATGCATAAATAAACATAAAATCATCAACTACAGACATGCAGTCTCATGGACCCCACCCAAGGTAAACCAAAAAAAAAATAAATAAAATTAAGTCAACACGAGTCGGGATAAATATTGCAGCCACTAATCTATAAACAACCAGCCAAAAAGGCGCATCTCCTAAACTACGTTATCAGGTAAGAGCAGAGCGACAAAAATTAAGCCACTATGAACACTAGTAACAAATAAGATAGTAGTGTTTGGTGTTAGGTCTTTTGACCATGGATTTCCTGTGTGCATGTTTTATTTAAGCAATAACAGACGATGTGGTGTGGTATATTGAAGATTTACCCACGGGTGGTGTGGTTTAATCACGAGGGTGAAGTCCGAGTGACTAAATAAAGCCAACCGTGGGTAAATTTCAATATACCACAACCACGGAGTTGGTTATTGCTATTATACAATGACATTATTTAAGAAAAAAAAACTTTTCTTAAATAATGTCTTTGTATAACAGCGCATTACTGTTCTTCCACTGGTTGTGGTACACTGCTTCCTTGTTTTGATGTACTGAGTATGCATATGGGACTTGTGTCCCACGCATACCCAGTAAATCAATGTTTTGAAACGGAAGCAACGGAGAAAAGAAATTCTCCATTTTTTCTTTATTTGTTATAAAAAAATTTATGTTAGGTAGTCCAATCTCACCTTCATTTTTACACATGGGTTTGGAGCCGATCCTCGGCACCGACTCGGCAGATTTTCAAGCTTGAAGACTTCTGGTTGGCTCGTGGCTAAGCAGGTATCCCATGGTGCACCAGTGCAATCCCCAGATCTTGTTTGCCGCGTCAACGAGCTAGAATGTGCTTCTCTTGGCTTTTTTCATTAACTAGTGGTTTTTGCATATTTACTGTTATTTACTGGAAAGTGTATATATATATATATATATATATATATATATATATATATATGGCTTTACCTTAATTGTCCTCTGGTCTTGTGTGACCTTAGTAGTAGTAGTATCCTGTGTACCAGTACTTAGGCGCAGTTGCGCTTTTTTGCCTAGATCATTAGTTTTGGCGGTTTCACCATTCTTAATCAACAGGGGCTCCTATTGATTAATTTACTGTTAATCGGTTTATTGTTAACTGGTGGTGTTTGGCGGGGATCCGCTAAAGTCTTATTTACTATTGCAGTTGCAAATTTTTTCCTGCTTTATTGAACGTGTGTGTGGTGTTGTATAGTTGGTCTGTTTGACTTAGAAAACCCAATTCTTTCACAGGGCTAGGCCCGTTTAACTTAGAGGACCTTGTCCTCGTGTTACTCCTTTATTGTAATTTTATTTGGAAATTTTCCTGTGTGACTGAATCTCTGTCTGTTTTTTTAGTTGAAAGACCTAGTTTCTCTTACACCAGGCTAGGCCTGTTTAACTTAGAGGACCTAGTCCTTGTGTAATTCTTCTGTAGGGCTATATCCGTTTTAGTTAGAGGACCTAGTCCTCAGTTATTCTCTTTCTCTTTTCTCCTCTGGTTTTGCTTGTGTATTTGCAATGTCTAAGGATAGCAAGGAGCATAAACCCTCTGGGTTCAAAAAATGCATGAAATGCTCCCAGAAAATGTCTTTGACGGATGGCTACAGTAGCTGTGTCTACCGCTTGGGAGCCATCCATTTGCAGGAATCATGTTTGTTCTGTCATGCTTTTTCTCCTAGAGTGTTGCAGGAGAGAAAGAACAAGCTGATACTCGGGGGGGTCTTCTGAAGCCAACCTTCGAGGAAGCCTTATCTGGTTCGTCGGCTTCTTCATCTAAGTCAAGACCTGACTCAAAATCAAAAGGTTCAAAAAGGCCTTCTCCAGCACTGGCTGGTGTTTTGGAGCTGCCTTCCAAATTAACAAAATCTGCCTCCTCGACTCCCCAGTCTTTGGAGCTGAAGGAGAGCAGCATGGTTTCAAAGTCGGTCACAGGTGCTTCGGTGCCAACTGCTGAACCTTTGGAAATAGTTGACTCTTCTGCTCGGAGCCGGTCTGTAGAGTCCTTACCGGTCTCCTTGCTGATCAAATCTCCAGTGCCTGCTAGGTCGAGATCCCCAACTTTATCTTCCAGATCTTCCAGGAGTCTTTCAGAAGAAAATGTGGAGAGGGTAGTACTGAGACTCCTGAAGTCGTCTGCTCTGCCTAAGTGTTTGTTGGCTCCGACCCAATCGGCTCCGGAGCCACTCGAACCAGTTTTGCCCTCATCCGTAATTCCTCCTCTGAGCCATGTTGGCTTTTCGAAGCCGGAGTGCTTGTTACCAACAGAGGAACACTTGGTTCCGGCTCCCCTTGCTGTTGCGAGTTTGGCTCTGACACGTTCGGCTCCGTCCGTCTTGTCCAGGGACTGAAGCTCTTCTGTCAGCGCTGATGGGGAGGGTTTGAATCGATCTTCATCGGTTCCGAGCATTCCTCTCAGTACTTCCACCAGGGTGAGCTCAGACCCTGCATCTATCTCGGAGCCAATGGCTCAGGCTCCGGCACCATCCTTTGTCTCTTCGGAGCGGGGATGGACTTCGGAGCCAGAGAGGTCGGCTTTTGAGGTGATGAGTGTGCTGTCACAATCTACAGCTCCTGCCAGTGGTACAAGCACTCTTCCCCCCAGGCTCCCACTTTGGTCTCAATACCTACTCTCTCCGGAGACAGCAGAGACCCGCAGCCTAAGGAGCCACCGGCTGGTGGTCCCCACTCTTCCGGGGCCTCCCCAGAAGGTCCTTTCGAGGAGCCTCCTCTGAAGAGAGTATACAAGAGGAAGCATATTGACTCCCAGGATGAGTCTCTGACATAGGACATTGACCTCGAGGAGTCGGAGGGGTTCTCCAAATCGTCCACTGATGATGTCTCCTTTGTGGACATTCTGGAGATCCTTAAACAGAGGTGCGACTGGCCCACTGTCAACCCTTCTGAAGAGGAGTCGGTGTACCTGAAGGCTTTCGCGTCTCAACCCTCTGCCTCTTGGGGGTGTCCACCTTTTGACGAGCTAATGGATCTCGTTAGTCGGAAGGTGTGGGATACTCCCGATGCCAGAGCAGCGGGTTCAGGAGTTGCCCTTAGGTGCCACTCCTGGATGCGCTTGTGTAATTTTGTGGAGCCTTTTAAGTCCACCTTCACCAACACCCCATTTGATTGTTCCTCCTTGTTTGATCCCAAGGTGAAAGAAACACTCACTCGGTGTGAGCAGGAAGGAAAGACTCTCTCTGCCATGGGAGTCCGTTTTACTGTCCCCTCTTGACCATACCCCAAAGGTCAAAGGGGAGGTAAAATGTGGTTCAAAAAGTCCCAGAGGGCCTTTCCGGACACACAGAGTGAATCCTCCTTCAGAGGCAGAGGAGGTGGAAATGGTAGACGTCACCCTAGAGGCAGGGGCAGTCCACAGTACCAGCAAGGCTGTGATTCCTTTCGAGGGCGGCCTTATCAGCACTCCTGATGTGGGGCCTGACTACATTTCTCTGGGGCCAGTTGCGTGTCGCATCTCTTTGTATTCAGAAGCCTGGCTAAATATAACCCAAGACAAGTGGGTACAAAGAGTTGTTACCAGAGGCTATATCATACCCTTTTCCCGTCCACCGTTTGTTCCCAAAAAGATCCCAGATGTTCCACCCAGTCACAGGGATCAGGCAACTGTGGAGATCAACTAGTTGCTCTCAAAAAGGGTCTTCCAGCCCGTCCCAGCAGACTAGACAGGATCCGGAACTTACTCCAGGTTCTTTTTAGTCCCAAAACGAACCGGAGACTGGAGGCCAATATTGGACCTCAGCAGATTAAACGAATACATGAAAAAGGACAAGTTTCGGATGGTCGCACTGCAGTCAATACTCCCGTTGTTAGGGAAAGACTATTGGATGTGCTCTCTGGATCTCCAAGACCCCTACTACCATATAAAAATGGACAAGGCGTTAAGGAGATATCTGCGCTTCCGGCTGGGAGCCAGCCATTATCAGTTTCGTGCTCTGCCCTTTGGTCTCACCACAGCCCCCAGGATGTTCACCAAATGCATGGCAGTAGTGACAGCTTACCTGAGACGTCAGGGATTCCAGATGTTTCCGTATTTGGACGACTGGCTCCTGACTGCCCCCACCAGGCATCTACTCCTCCAAAACAAGGACGCCACCATTCAGCTTTGTGCTCAATTAGGGATCTCCATAAACTGGGAAAAATCTGCATTACTGCCCTCGCAATCTGTGATTTTTATAGGCGCAGAGGTAGACACAGTGGATTTGACAGTTTGTCTTCCTGCCGAAAGAGCACAAAACCTCATCTCACAAGTTCATTGTCTTCTTCCGCTTCGGAAAGTCAAAGCAAAATGGTTTCTTCAACTTCTTGGAACGATGGCCTCAACCATTCTGTTAATACCTTTAGCCAGGTTGCACATGAGAATCCTTCAATGGCTGCTGTTCTCCCAGTGGTCATTCCAATATCTACTGCTGAGTCAGCCTATTCTGCTGACGGAATCATGCAAAAAGGACCTTCGTTGGTGGATAGCCCCCAACAACTTGTTCACGGGAGCTACCTTTGTGCCTGCCCAACCCATTGCCACTGTGACCACGGATGCCTCCCAGGTCGGGTGGGGGGGCATTATCTTGGCAGGACTGTCCACGGCACATGGCAAGAACACGAGGCTCATTTGCATATCAACATTCTGGAGATGAGAGCGGTGCTTCTTCCTCCAGGGACGATTGCGATTCAATCGGACAACATGTCGGTTGTGTGGTATATCAACAAACAGGGCGGTACCAGATCTTACCCACTCTGTCGATAGGCCATGCAAGTTTGGGAATGGGCGATTTCTTCCCAGCGCTTTCTGGTGGCAATGCACATTTCAGGGACAACCAACGTGATAGCTGACAAGCTAAGCCGGGTAGTCTTACTGCCTCACTAGTGGTCTCTGAAACGGGAAGTAGTGGAACAGATTTTCCAAAAATGGGTACAACCTTGCTGCGACTTTTTTGCCAGTCCAGTCAATGCCAAGTGCAGCAGTTATTTTTCCCTAATTCCCCCTCTGGGGGAAACACCCAGGTCCACGATTGGCCCACGGGACTTCTATATGCCTTTCCTCCATTCCCTCTTATCCCCAAAGTGATACAGAAAGCCAACTGACTGGGAAGCAAGTTGATCCTCATTGCTCCTTACTGGCTTCGTCAGGTCTGGTTTCCCTTCCTCGAGCCTCTTCTCCTGGACGATCCTTGGATTCTGGACCCAGTTCCAGATCTATTGACCCACATGTCGGGTTCGCTACACCCCTCTTTCCACACCCTCAAATTGACAGCTTGGCTGCTCCAGTTCCATCTCTAGTCATGCTTCATGATGTTTTGTCGTCAGTGTCTCATATTCTTTTATCTTCGCATAAACCCTCAGTCAGAAGGCTGTATGACAGTAAATGGAAAAGGTTCTCTGTTTGGGCACAGAAAATGAAAGCGGAGCCTTACACCGCTCCCATTCATGTGATTCTGGAATTCCTTTCGGAGCTTTTTCAGCAGGGATCTGCCGTGGCCACCATCAAAGTACAATTGGCGGTGATCTCTCATTTTTATTTAGGGTCTCCAAATGTCAACGTTATGTCTCATAAGCTATGCAAGACTTTCTTGAGAGGAGCCTCTTAACTGAGACCACCATTACAAGAACCTGTGGATTCTTGGGACTTAAATTTTGTGTTGTCCAAACTAACTTCCCCTCCCTTTGAACCGTCTCATTCATCTTCCTTAAAATATTAGTAGTTACATCAGCCAGACGTGTATCTGAGCTACAAGCCCTGTCTATTAAGCCACCTTATTTAGTCTTTCATAAAGACAGGGTTTCTTTACGTACCAATTCTTCGTTTGTTCCCAAAGTTTGTTCTTCTGCCATATTGAATCAGTCCATTGAGCTTCCAGTTTTCTTTCCCAATCATAGCAATGCAGCTGAATATTGTTTCCACCAGCTGGATGTTCACAGGCAGCTGCGTTTTTATTTGCAACGGACCAAAGAATTTTGGAAGTCAGACCAGTTGTTCATTTCTTTTTCCGACTCCGGATTGGGCTTACCAGTTTCTAAGGTGACATTGTCTAACTGGATTTCTAGTTGCATAGCTTTCATCTACAGTTCGGAGGGCAGACCTTTACCCCACAGGATCAAGGCTCACTCTACCAGGTCTCTGTCTACCTCTGCAGCCTTTCAAGCCAGGGTACCAATTGATCATATCTGTGCAGCAGGTACATGGGCTACCCCTCACACCTTCATTACTCATTATAAGTTGGATTTGGCTTCTAGGGGTAGAGCATCCTTTGGCTCCACGGTGCTCAGGAGTATTTTCCAATGAGTCACCCAAGAATAAGGCGCTAGGGACACTGTCCCATTTGTAAAAATGAAGGTGAGATTGGACTACCTAACATAAAGAAGTTAGGTACTCACCATAACATTTCATGTTGGTAGTCCATCTCACCCTTCATTTTTACCAGCCTGCCCGCCTGCCCCCATCCTGGAAGATCTGGAGGTAATACTTTAAAATTCTTGGTTGGCGACCCTTTAGTATTGGTTTGTTGGTTAGGGGTTTCTTTTCTGTTTCTAGCATGCAGCAAACAAGATCTGGGGATTGCACGGGTGCACCATTGGATACCTGCTTAGCCACGAGCCAACCAGAAGTCTTTGAGCTTGAAAATCGGCCGAGTCGGAGCCGAGGATTGGCTCCGAACCCATATGTAAAAATGAAGGGTGAGATGGACTACCAACATGGAACGTTATGGTGAGTACATAACTTCTTTTTTGAGCAATTTGTATCAATGGAAAAAAGTCCGGGTAACCTGACCTTTTTCCGTTTGTATATTGTGGGATTTGCAACAGGCACGCTGGCCAATCAGTGTGCAAGTTTTGTAATATTAATGGGGGGTCATTGTATAATTTATTTCCTACAGAGGTGTTTATTTTATATATATATATATATTTTTATGCATTCTTCTGGCACTAGCCACAGCAGTTTTGTGTGTGAACTGTCAACACTAAGTGTTCGGTGTAATGGTAATTTGTTCCTGACTTTTTATTCTGACATTACTGAATGTCACTGGATGAACTTACTGTGTTTTTTATTGGTTGTCTAGCGGTCCTGTTCAACCAATGTCAGTGTGAATTTGTCAGAAGTATTATTGGATGAAATATCTGAGTAAATGAGCTGTATATTTAGTGCAATTGGGTAGTGAATGCGCCTCATAACCAATTCTTATATTATACATGTACCTTATCTTAGAACTTAACACACACTGGTCTACATCGTGATTGGATGGATTTATTGTGTTGCTTATTGGTCATTTATTTAATCAGTAGTGGGGACAATTTATGTTAAGTATGATTAGAGGATATGTTTTGCTTTAACCAATACTTCTTTTTGTAAGATTTGCTTTATTTGCATCCAATCTGATTGGTTTTAGAGTTCTTTTTAAGCGTTTATGTAACTTCTAAGTATTCAAGACTTGAGAAAGGGTTTTACCTGAAAGCGTTTGTTTCATTTATTTTATTACCTGTTATTTTATTAAAGATTTTTATTTTAGCCTCTCCCTTGAAATGTCTATAGTTTTCTAGTTGGTTGCTTGTGCTCTCTCACCATGATCTGCTGCCATCAAATCTTTTCTCTTAGCCAGTTCATCTTGTCTGTTGCCAAATTTGCAGTTAAGTGTTATCCATATAAACCCTTATGTCTCCATCTTTAAGATTGTTCCCTTCCTTTTTTAAAAATCAAAAGTATTTCCTCCTTTAGCCAGTGTATTGAGAGTTTTTAATCAGTATAGATTTGGGCTGCTGTTAGAGTCTTGTATCAGGAATATTTACTCTGTGTGGTCTTATTTTAGTATTAAAAGTCGAAAGTTGAGTTCATATGCTGAGACATTTTATTTATTTGTTTATTGATTTATTGACATTTGATTATTGGGAAAGTCTGACTGGGTAAGAGCCCATTTTCAGAGGAGGTCCTGTGAGAAACACTCCAAAGCATTTTACGCACAATAATTTTACATTCTATAGAATTTAGAACCCTTAGCTGAAACTATGGGTCTGAGTGGTGGGTCTATAATGTTTTTATGTGTTTTCGGTATCCCAAAAATAGATGGTGCTACTGGATGTTCTACTAATAAGTACTCATATTCACTTTTTTCTATTATTCCTTCCATCCAGTATTCGTAGAGTAACCAATCTATTTTGGTGTATGACTTGTACATGTCAAATTTGTTTACTTTCTCATACGTTTGTCCTTTATCTAACATAGTTGACATCTTCATAATGTAATCAACATTGTTCATTATAATCACCCTTATGTATATATATATATGCACATTTTTTAGGGAATTGTATTATTATAAAGTTTATAGATAGGTTTTAATGTGTAAGGTTTGTGTGACAGATACAATTACTAAAGTGAAGACTCTATATATTTATTTACTTAATTAATCTATCATTTTTTACAAATTAGGTATGTTGATTAGAGCAATTAGAGCAATTGGCAACTATTTAAACTGCAGCACAACAGAATAGTTTTGTACTCTGAAGATGCTCTACAAACAGAGGGGTGAAAGCGCTTAGTATATTTATGTTTTTTATCGTTGATTTGTCGTGTTACAACAGTGGTGAATAAAGTGGACTTTCATACTTCGTGGAGCCTGTTCCAAGTTTTTACTGGTCTTTTGGTACTTGCAAGTTATGTTCTGTGACAAAAAAAATGCTGTTGAAATAATTATACCAAATTAGACATAATATGAAAACATTGGTTAAGAATGGATACAAGTTATAGGACAGTGATTTAACAGAGAATTTTTATCCAGTTTGTAGAGAAATTAAAGGCAAGTTAGTGTAATATAAACAGGAATTGAAATATGAAGCGAGAGAAAAGCAAGCTTATGGTATATTTAGAAAGAAAGCCGGGGGGGGGGGGATTGCTAGAAGTAAGGGAGTGAGTGAAGAAAAGAGAGAAAGTAAGGAGATGTAAGGTATGAATAGATACTTGTTCACATTTAGGGATATAGTTTATCCTGTTATTGATCAAGAACAGTGCCAGCTTTTGGCTAGGAGTCTTTCAGAATGGGTTTGAAGGATGGGAGAGAGGATATTGACCTGATAGGTAGAGATAAGGAGTTTCAGGCTTAACATAGTGAGTATAGACAATGGTCATCAGATTTGTTAGGTTTCTGGATATACAGGCGTTTTTGGACATCGAATGGTAATGCCCGATTTGGAATAGAGTTGTGTAGGATGTTACTTAGTGCTAGAGAAGCAGATGGATTCTGTGTGTTTTTATGGACAAGAAACTGTGTATATGTTAGTTGATGGGGGTAGTTCTACCCAATTTAGCCTTTTTTTTAGTGGTATACAGTGGTAGGTTCTGAAAGGGGTATTTGCTGCAAATTTAGCAACTTTGTTATAGCATTGTTCAAGTTTTTATTTTTGTGATGCCTGAAGGTTAGTAAGGATGGGAGTGCCATAAAAAGTATGAGGAGGAGATGAGTAATGCAGGTGTAGCTTCATTTATGTGTGTAAGAAAATGTTTGGCTCTATAAAGCATCCTTATTTTTTTATGAGTTTTTCTCATGCAGTTTTGTATATGCAGGTTGAATTTAAAATTATTCATAATCATACCTAATAATTTACTGAGAAGTGACTTCAGTTGTATTATCAAAAGAGAGAAATTTACATTTTGTTTTTTCAGGGGAGAGTGATTTTTGGGGAAAAAAATTAGTAGCAGTTTTTTAGGGTTGAGCATGAGTTGAGTTACAAAGCCATGTTTCATTTGCTGTTAAAACTTTGTGAGTAATTTTTTGGAGGTGTGCAATATTGTCAGGTATGCAGATGAGTGGAGTCATCTGAGTACTGTATTAGGGAGTCCTGCTGTGTGGATGTGTGGAGAGTGTTGGTGAGAATGTTATAGAGGAAAGGACCAAGGATAGAGCCTTGTGGTACACCAGTGGTGACTAGGAGATATGGAGAAAGGGTTGAGTGCCAGTTTACTGATACCTATTGGATAGGTAGCTTTTGAACCAAAGACGGGTGGACTGAGATAGACCTAATGAGGACATTTGAAGTAGAAGTCTGCTGTGACAAACTGTGTCGAAGGCTTTAGATAAGTTTAGAAGTAATGAGGAGACTAGTTTACCATTGTAGCTAGCTTTGACAGTATCTGTGTACATTAGAAGTGCAGTGTTAGTATTATGAGAAGGACGGAAGGCCATGTTATGTGGAGGATAGGAGTTCTTCCTGCAACAGATAGGTTAGCAATTGTTTTTGAATACATTTTTCAAGCATTTTGGAGAGGAGAGTTAAGACTGCTATAGGTCTAAAGTTAGTAATGTCTGTTGAGTTTACTTTATGCAGCGGGATAATGTGTACCTTCTTCCATGGACAGGGAATGTGGGATTCCTGGACTGACCTATTAATAAGGATAGAGGCAGGATAGCCAATGCTCTCTGTTGCTGCTTTAAGTTATTCACTTGGAAGGTCATCAGCTGAAGTAGAGCATGAGTTGAGTTTAAGGGTGGTTTACATAGAGTGTGGGCACAGGTTTGAAGCTGGAAATGGATGTGGTGTGAAATTTCTTGAGTGCCAGTACATAGCTAGCCACAGAAAAAAATGAGATAGAGGATATCCGTTTTGCTGCTGGGCTGGCTTCCCAATAAGGAGGTATGGTCATCATCACTGGCGATTTGATTTTTGGTGGTAACTTGAGATTGTTGCATGCCAGCCCAGCACTACATGGTTCACAACTGCTTAATTAACTTCATTGAACAGATGCTATGCCATTGCTGACCAAGTGAATTTCTTGCAAGAAAGTGCAACTTCCAACTCCTGACTGAGTACTGAACTGACCAAGAATGCTTCCAAAATGAACTGCTGTGCTTGCCTACATTGGATATAAAAAGTGTATATACCCCTGTTAAAATGCCATTTTTTGTGATATAAAAAATGAGACCACAATAAATCATTTCAAAACTTTTAACACCTTTAATGTGACCTATAACCTGTACAATTCAATTAAAAAATCTGTTAGGGGCAAAATATAAAAAATAAAAAAATGTACAGTAGGCTGGTTGCATAAGTGTGCACACCCTTAAACTAATACTTTGCTGAAGCACCTTTTGAGTTAATTACAACATTCAGCCTTCTTGGGTAGGAGTCTATCAGCATGGCACTTCTCGATTTGGCAATATTTGCTCACTCTTCCTTGCTAAAGCACTCCAAATCTGTCAGATTGCGAGGGCATCTCTTGTGCACAGCCCTCTTCAGGTCACACCACAGATTTTCTATTGGATTTAGGTCTGGGCTCTGGCTGGGCCATTCCAAAACTTTAATTTCCTTCTGGTGAAGCCATTCTTTGTTGATTTGTATGTATGCTTGGGGTCATGTTCGTGTTGAAAGGTGAAATTCCTCTTCATCTTCATGTTAGAAACTAATTCCCAGCACAGGCAACCATATATTTGACTAGATGAAGTTAATAGACAGCAATGATCTTAAAAGCTAAATTTGCTTACATTGTACATAGACAAAATTCTCAGTGAAAATTTTGGGAGTTGGCCATTGTGGCAGAGCTTCTGCAGTACCTGGGTCAGATGTAGTGACCAGAGGCTCATCTTGTTCTGGCATTGCTGAAAAAACTTAATTTGTCTCTGCATTACCTGTCTTCAAATTTAACCACTTTCTGTGCCGTTTATTCATATTTTATTTGCTGTTCCACCATTTTTCTTTCATCTGTTTTTCAGCAATTTACATATCAGTTATTTCCTCTGAATGTCTATTTAAAAATTTTATATTTCTTGTAGTGTTCTGTTATTTGTCTGTGTATATTCCAGCAGGGAACCACATGATTTAAAAATCTTTGTACATTTGTTCAATCGCCCTCTCTATGGAGACAGCAAAGTTTTCTCCTTCAGTTGCCATTACCATCAGCTTTTCCCACCTCTCCTCTACTACTCTGCTTTCAGTCTCCTGAGTTTTCACAATTGCTCTTTCTTTTCCTCCTCTTTGTTAATCTTCTGGATGTCATAGACATCCCAGCTACAGATTTCTGTTAATTTAAAGTAGTTTGTATGATTTTGCTATTTTCAGCTGTTCTCTGCCTACAGCTCTATTTGTAGCTGCTTACACTACCACTGCAAATTTAGAATCTACTACTTAATCTTTTTTTCTCCCACTACTTAGTGAATGAGGTCCTGAGGACCATGTGTTAAGTCAGATAATCCCATCCTTGACTGTATTATGCTTGTGTACTGGAAAGAGACCACAGTCAGCCGTTTGTCTAGGGTGAGTAGGTGGTATGCCAGTGTTGCATAGCACTTGCAAGACTAACATGTTTTAGATTCCAAATAGTATTCCATATGTCAGATACAGAGCTCTTTTTCTCTCTCTCTATCCCATTTCATGTATTAATTCTGCAGACTTTATTGTGATAGGTGTAGCAAGTAGATGCTCATTATTGTATCACTGCTGCAGTAGCCTAAGCTGTATGGGACATAGACTGCCAAGGATTGGATGACTGGCCTGCTTGTAAAGCTTTCGGGCACCTTTTCTGTACACTAAAAGCTGTACGGCATGAAGAGTGAAGAGAGTGGTATAAAGTCAGTGATTTTGGTGACAAACCTACAAAACGTACTTGCCATCAGAGCGCTCTATTGTTAATAAAAATGTTACCTCAAAACTTCTTTAGTTAGGAGGGTAGACCAGTTTACCAAGGTTCGAATACCCACTTGTCGGACACTTTTTTTAGGTAGAGACGTGGACCTGGGTCTTTGCTTCTCTGTTGATCCCTCTGCAATCCACAAGAACAGAAAAGTTGCATGGGAGGCTTCGAGCTTGACCCCAGCTTCCTCTTTGCTTCGGCTGCTAATGAATGACTATGCTCTGCCCATATCGGATTTCTCTGGCTGTTCTTCAGGGCTCTTTTTCTTGCGCAGGGTGCTCCCAGGAAAACAAAACATAAAGTTGGGTATTTTTCTTATGTATGTCACCTAAGGCAGACAGGGAGGATTGGCTGGGTTTGTCAAAGGATTTTTTTCTTAGATTCTTAGTTTGAGAGACAGTAATTCGACTTGGACTGTTTCTCAAGTTCCGGCTCCATAAATGGAGAATCTGACACTGGGGAAAGTTTCTCTTCAGATTCCCCACCTGACGAGTTGTCTTTCTGATACTTTTGTTGTTTCAGTGGGAACAAGAAGAAGTACTAGAATCCCAGCAGGATTTACTGCAGGTAGTTTTTCATCAACCTGCAACTGTTGTATTTTTTTACCAGCCTTAGAGGTTGCTTTACTTGCAGCCAGCTGTTTGGTTGACAGTGCTACCTGCTCCCAGGGAGTTTAATAAATTGTATACGTTTTCCCAGACCTCAAATTTCTTTTTTCAAATCCTAGTTTAGACCCCACTGCCAAAACCTTATTGCAGCTTACACTGTTACATCTGACAAAGATGGGAAAAACTTTCATAGGTTTGGGAAGAAAGTTTCTACTACTTCCACCTTAGCCTTCAGAGTAGTGAGTTGTCAATCTCACATGACTTAAGTTTCTGCTGACTTCCTTTGACAATATGAAAAAGTTAGTTGCTGAACTCCCTTCTTCAGAGACCAAGACGCATTTAAATTCTGTAGTATCTTCTGCATCAAGGGTAACCGAACACTGAAATTTTCTTGTGGTACTGCTACTGCTAATGCTGTTTCTAGAGCAGCTGCCACTAGCACAATGATGAGTTTGCATGGCTTTTTAATCAGAATTTACCACAGGATATTAATAAAGCTGATGACCTGAATGTTGCCCTAGATAAAGTGGCAGTGTTTGGCTATTCCTCTGCTGAGGTTCTTAAAAGATTTGATGAAAGGGAAAAATTAATTCAGGGGGTTACTCAGATTATTCTGTCCTCCTTGAGAGAATATAATAGAAACTTTCCTTCCAGTTCAAGTCCTTTTTGTAGGAAAAAGAATACACAATCCCAGCAAGACACAGATAGCAAAATTTCAGAAACAATGGCAGGGAGTTTACTCCCGAAACGGGCAGACTAAGAAAGTAGAATGACTGTATGCCTTATCATGTTTTCCATATTCCTACCCTGGCAATCCATTAAAGCTTTTCTAAAGTCTGTTTTTCACTTCCCTCTGTGATATCAGATGAAGTCGGATACTTGGGTTCTGAGAATCATTCAGAAAGGCTGCAACTGGTAGTGGGAATCCCTTCCTCATTTCCAAAGTATTCCTCTGCATCCATCCTGTCAGACGTCACTGTTTCCTCCTATCCTAGAAGAAAATGCTATTTTAGGATGTCGTGGAACCTATTCCTCCAGATCAAATAGGAAAAAGATTTTATTCAAGAATCTTTCTGTTCTCAAAAAAAGAAAGACGGAACCTGGAGAGTTGTCCTAGACCTGTCTTTTCAAAACCTTCACATCAAAATGCTCATTCACTGTTTCTCTGTTGTTTTCATTCCACCTCTCAATTTTTCTAGCAACTCTGAAGTTAAAAGATGCATCGCTCATGTGAATTCAAAGATTTCAGACACTTTTTACATCTCCTGTTTTTTTTTTTTTTTTTTTTACAAATTCCAGATGTTCATCGTGTTACCATGCTGCAGTCATCACACTTGGGTTATCCTGTCATCAGGCGGTCCCGCAGTCGGCTGGAATTCCAAAGTCTTGGTCCAGCGTCGGTTGCTGTCGCCTCTTCCCTGACGTCAGTGCGCCAGGGGTATATATAATGCAACCGACGCCATTTTCTTCAGTCTTTCTTGCCGCGCGGTAGCAGAAGCAGTTCGCAAGTGCCGGTCGGCTGACTACTGAGATTTTCGAATTCGAATTTCTGACCGAAGTCTTCTATAAAGCTAAGTACCCCGTTGGGGAAACTTTTCTTGCCTCAGACCGATGTCAGAAAAAGTTAATAATTGTATTTCTTGTGGGAAGCAAATACCTCATAAGGATTTTCATTCTTATTGCATACCTTGTCTAGGCCCAGACCACGACGTCACTAGTTGTCGTTTCTGTGCTAGGTTTAATAAGCGTACTATTAAAAGACGCTTTGATTTCGCACGACACTACTTCGGTAGGAAATTTAACTACACCATGCCGTCGGAGCAACCGACTACCGGCGTGCACAAAAAACGCAAGGATAAGGACAGACAGCCCAGGCCTAAGCCATATTCCGAGGCCTCGACTGGCCCGATCTCCGGTTCTCCGGTCCTCAGTGTGGCTCCGATGCAGCCCCTGACTTCTGCAGATCTGGAACCCGAGACCGCTTCAGAATTTTTGACAGAATGCACCAGGCCGACGCAGCCATTTAGTGCAGGCACTACCGACGACATTGCTGAAAAAGATGTCGGTGCTGCAGAAATGCCATCGGTTTCTGAAGGCATTTTCAGAACGACGACGCTGACCATTAAATCGTTTTCTAAGACGAAGACTCCTATTAAATCTAAAAAGACTGCACTTCAGTCCCCTGTTCAAGGCCCCCATGCCTAAGAAACAGATGCTCAAAATGGCTAAAGATTTGATCACTTTAATCAGGGGTTCCCAGCCCCCTCCTGACAAAAGGCGTAGACAAGAGGAAGATTATGCATCCTCTGAACAAGTGTCCATGTCTTCAGACTCCTCTGAGGACCAAGATTACTCTTTCTCCCCTTATGAAGATTCTGATGCTGAGGATTCCATTCTCTCAGCTTCTCCTCCTGAAGACTACTCCTTTGGGGAAACTTTACACACTATGAGGGAACATTTTCACTGGGAAGGTCAGGACTACTCTGACTTGAAGAAAAGGCTCAGAGAGTTTCTTTTACTCCCCCAACACAGACCACTTGCCATCCCACCAGCTTTAGACATTGTGGATGATGTTTACTTAGAATCCAGTTTTAACCCTGATTCTCTTCCTCCTGCTCCAGCTAAGCCTTACAGATATTATAGAGTGCCTGATTCCCACAAATGTCTTTACAAAAGCCCTGTTGCTGACCCAGAGACAATCTCCCAGGGTCCCAAGGGGGCTAAGGCTTCTATGGCTAAAAATCCTGTACCTTCTGAGAGGGATTCCAGAGCACTAGACAGGTGGGGGAAAAAGGTTTACACCTCAGCCACTCTAGCTATGAGGGCACTAAATTGCCAATTTCACATGCTTAAGTATCAGCAATTTCTAATCTCTCAGTTAAAGCAAAAAATGACCACTCTCCCTCAACAATCTGAATTGAAAGAAATGCAGGATCTGTTGCATGCCACTGAACAGGTGAGCAAACATACCTTACAATGTGGGTTTGATTCTTTGGAGACCTCCTGCAGAGGAGCTGTCACTGGGTCTGTTATACGTAGGCATGCTTGGTTAAAGGAACAAACTCTACCTGATCATGTTAAAGCAAAACTTCTAAATGCTCCCTTACAGCAGAATGTTCTTTTTGGAGTTAAAGCAGAAGTCGTCTTAAAGAAAATGGAGGATAAGGCAAAATCTATGCAGACAGTCAAAGATTTCCTACAGGTACAGCCCCCTCGCTTCAGCAGAAACTGTCCAACAAAAAATTGGTCCTTTCCAGCTACTGACAGACCACAGAGGGGTAAATACAGACGCCCAAGGGGCAGAGGACAACCACAAGCCCAGTACAAACCTCGCCAATGGGGCACTACAACACAGAAGGGAGGAGAAGACAGGTCCCAATCTACCAGAAGGCAAACTCAATGACTTGCACTTCATCTGGCCAAGCAACACTCTCTTGAAAGCCCCCTTAGGAGGAAAACTCTCACTTTTTTCAGACAACTGGCATATTGTCACAAAGGACAAATGGGTCCTAGACATAATTTTATGAGGATACAGATTCCATTTTCACACCTTGCCAATGACAAGAGGAATGCCAAACCTGCCACAAAATCAATGGGCAGAGGCACAAAACCAAATTACAGCTCTCATGGACATGAGAGCCATTCAACTGGTACCTACTCGAGAGCAAGGTCAAGGATTTTACTCAAGACTTTTTCTAGTGCCCAGAAAGGACAATGCCTGGAGACCAATTCTGGACCTTTCATTTCTAAACACCTACTTGCAAGTACCCAAATTCAAGATGCTAACACTACAGCAGCTTCTTCCCATGTTGGGCAAGGAAGCATGGCTAGTAACGTTGGACCTCAAGGAGGCATACATGCATGTCCCTATCAGACAAAGTTGCAGAAGATACCTCCGTTTCATTGCAGGTTCAACCCATTACCAATTCTCTGCACTGCCCTTTGGCTTATCTACTGCACCCAGAGTCTACCCAAAATGCCTGGCACCAGTAATTGCATACTGCAGACAAAGAGGAATTCAGATATACCCATACCTGGACGACTGCCTCATCCAAGCAGAAAGCAAGGACATGCTATTACATCATCTGGCTTTTGTGAAACATCTACTAAATTGCCTGGGGTACACAGTAAACGAAAAGAAGTCAAAACTAGTACCCTCACAAAATATGACATTCCTGGGTGCCAGCTTGAATACAACGGCCCAGAAGGCTTATCTGACGCCAGACAAACAACTACAATTGACTCAATATTTCAAAACAATGGCAACAAAGGCCCAATTAACTGCAAGAAAAATTTTGCAGGCCTTGGGCTTCATGGCATCTTGCATACTACTAATACCATTTGCAAAGCTGCATATGAGGAAATTACAGTGGTACCTAAAAAGCGTATGGTCTCAACACAGCCACAGCTTGGACACAATGATATCTCTCATTCCCTGGCTACAACAGGAGTTTCTATGGTGGTCACAGGCATGTCACCTCAACAAGGGTCAGCCTTTCACCTAGCCCCCAGCCAGGCAAACTATCACAACAGATGCATCAGATTACGCCTGGGGGGCTCACATGGCAGGAGAGTGCGTTCAAGGCGTATGGACTGCAGATCAAAGGAATCTGCACATCAATCAAAAAGAGATGCTAGTTGTACAGAAAGCTCTGACAGCCTTCAAGGATCTATTACATGCAGGACAACTGACAATAAAGACGGACAACACCACAGTAATGTGGTACATAAACAAACAAGGGGGTACCCACTCCTACCCTCTTTGCAGGCAAGCAATGACCTTATGGAACACAGCTCTGGCTTACCAAGTTCAGTTACAAGCTCAATTCCTGCCAGGACAGAAGAATACATTGGCAGACGACCTCAGCAGAAACATCATGGATCCACAGTATTTACAATGATAACTCAAAAATGGGGCCTTCCAGACATAGACCTGTTTGCCAGCCCTCAAAACTATCAACTAACAAAATTTTGTACAAGGGCACTTCACCATCAAGCGTGGAAAGTGGACGCATGCTCTTTCAGTTGGAAAAACCTGACAGTATATGCCTTCCCTCCATTGCCTCTCCTCACAAAAGTACTTCTGAAAGTCAAAAATGGAGAGACCTCGACTGATTCTCATAGCCTCAGACTGGCCACACCAGCACTGGTACCCGCTATTGAGGAATATGGCCCACGGCCCACCATGGATATTACCACAAATTTCCCATTTACTCATACAACAAAACAATCAGATTCTTCACAGCCAGCTCAAAACCTTAAATCTGGCTGCATGGCAAATCAACTAAGCATCTAGCCAGTTCCTCTTTCCCAAGCAGTTGTGGATGTTATTCTGGAAGCTAGGAGGCCAAGCACCAGGAAGGCTTATTCGGACAAATGGAAAAGATTTTGTGCCTGGAACCAGTCTGAAGGCCAAAACACAATTCAGCCTCACATTCTACAGTATTTAACTGAGATGTTGCGCAAAGGACTTTCTTTCTCCTCCATTAAAATCCATGCTTCAGCTATTTCGGCCCACTACAACACAGATCCACCCTTATTTTCGCATCCACTTCTAAGGCAGTTCCTCAGAGGGGCAAAAAACATTAGACCCCTCCAGGAGAGCACCTACACCAACATGGGACCTCAATTTTGTTCTGGAAAAACTAACGCTACCTCCCTTTGAACCACCTTTCTCTGCAGATCTTCAGTTCCTATCATGGAAGACTGCCCTGCTGCTAGCAATAACTTCAGCTAGAAGAGTCTCAGAGCTACAGGCACTAATGGCAGTGGAACCTTTCCTCATTTTTCATCAAGACAAGGTTTCTCTATGAACTAATCCTTCCTTTATGCCTAAGGTGGTTTCCAGTGTGGCTTTAAATCAGACCATCCACTTACCCACCTTCTTCCCAAATCCACAGAACAAAGGTGAGAGACTCCTGCATTCCTTTGACATTCACAGGCAACTTCATTACTACTTGGACAAAACTAAGGCTTTCAGAAAATCTGACCAACTCTTTGTATCCTATCCTGCAGCTTCTCAAGGGAAGGAAGGCTATATCAAAGCAAGCCATTTCCAAATGGATAGGTCATTGCATACGTTTTTGCTACACCCATCATGGAAAACCAGTTGCTGCTACCATTAGGCCCCACTCTACCAGGGCAACAGCTACTTCTACAGCCTTTCTCAGGGGGGGTTCCAACCAAGGAGATTTTGGAAGCTGCAACTTGGAGTTCAGTACACACCTTTACCAAACAGTATCACTTACCACTTTACTCTAAGACCAGGGTGGGCTTCGCCACTGCAGTTCTGCAGGGCCTTCTAGCCTCCTCTAACCCTCTATGATACCTCCACCCATCCTTAGCTTTGGGATTCAACCCAAGTGTGATGACTGCAGCAGGGTAACACGATGAACATAGTACAGTTTTGTACCTACCATAAATGTAGATGTTCGAGTGTACACCCTGCTGCAGTCCAGGTTACCCTCCCTCCATCCCCTCTGACCTACTGGCTAAATCTCTTCAATACCTTCCTGATGTATTTGCGTATAGCTGAAGGGATTTTGTGTTTGTGCAAGTTTACTCAATTTGGTACTAATTACTGACCACCTTTTTGGGGGCACCTGACATCTGGGGCAAGAAAAACTGAAGAAAATGGCGTCGGTTGCATTATACATACCCCTGGCGCACTGACATCAGGGAAGAAGTGACAGCAACCGACGCCGGACCAAGACTTTGAAATTCCAGCCGACTGCGGGGACCGCCTGACAACAGGATAACCCAAGTGTGATGACGGCAGCAGGGTGTACACTCGAACATCTACATTTATGGTAGGTACAAAACTGTACTTTCTTTGCTTTACCCTTTGGGTTGTCAACAGCTCCAAGAGTGTTTACTAAGTGCCTGGCTCCTGTAATAGCCAATTACATGTTACAGGGCATTCACATTTTCCCATATTTCGACAAGTGCATTATTTTTGCAGATTTCTGTATAAGTTATTTAGAAATTTTGCTTGGAAAAAGACCTTTTTCACAGTCTGTGATTTCAGATGAGCATAAAAAAACTTTCATCATGTCTTGCAGGATAGTGTTTCTGAGATGTCTCCTGGATACATCTCGCATGGTCTCTCTTCTTCCTCTGGATAAATGAAATATCACAAGAAACAGTTTCTTTTTTTATTTTTAAGCTGCTTTATTAAATTATCACTAAAAGCATATGCATACACGTTAATAAAATAACATTTTCATTTTTGTGTCTTATACATTGCATGATGCCCTGACTGAAATCACTGTTTCAGTAAAGGGATATCACTGCTGACGTCCAGCCAGGGGTACCAAAGCTTTACTTTTCTAGGATCATGCATCTGACGTGTGGCCTCAGCTTGTAAGCTTGGGGGTATATGAGTGGACATATAAGCATAATTCCTCAGACTATCTCACAACAGTCTGAATATGCCTGTCAGAGTATCTGTCTGTCTGATTGTTGTTGTTTCTAGTATACAGATAAGTGCCTCATCGGGAAGTCTTACTTTATTTTTCTAACGTGTTTTGCCTTACTAGTCTTAGATGTCAGCTATGAGGGGTAAGTGCGATTGTGGTAGGCAAATCTTGTACAAAAACCTGCATACCTAGTGTCTCTTTTGCTTATGATTGGAACTGCAACTATAGACCCTGGTCCATTTGCCATTATTTTCTACTAAAGACATTGCAGTCCTGTTTGTCCTCGCTTAACACTTTGTTTGGAGACTTAACGTCCAAAATGCTTGGCCCACTCCAAGACGGTGGATTCTGCTTTTCCAGATATACCTCCACCACTTAAGAAAAAAGCTTAAAAGGCTTAGGCTGGAGACTTTGTTTTCTTTCTGATTGCAGTGTATCCCCTGAGGTTTAAGAACCCATGGCATGTCCGAGTCTATCTGAGATGCCTTTTACTGTGACCCTGCCAGAGACCAGTATGGCATCAGAGGACCTTGATGGGCAATTCACAGAGAAAGGTAAACAGCAAATCATCATCTCTGAAGGACCAGTAGGAATTCCCCAGATACTAGTTAGGGAAGAGATCCTATGTAAACTTATGGAGGTATGTATGGGATCTGAACCTCAGTGCCAAGTTCAGGCAGACATCATGCCAAAAAAGAAGCATCAAAAAATTAAGCGTGTAACTTCTCCTCATCCTTCTAGGGAGGGGGATTGGATGGACTTTTCTGAAGGTTTACTCAAGGCCATTTTGGCCCTGAATCCTCCTCCTTGTTCTTCCCTGTTCCATTCCGCCACTCCTCAAAAGATTGCTGTGGATTCATCTTCCTCTCAAGATGAGGAGACTTCTGATTCTTACCTTTCTCTGGCCTACTCCTCTCAGATCCATTCTCCTGGCCAGGTCCATTCTGATGATGAAGATTCCATTTCTCTTGACTCTCCAGTAGAGGAAGCTTCTTTTGGAGAGAAAATTGTAAATATGATAAAGCGTTCTGATTGGGAGTTTAGGCAAATTACAAAGGTCCAGAAAATATACTGCAACCTCTTGGAAAAGGGCACCCCAAACTCTTCCCCAGTTCCTCCTATTCTTGAGACTTTCTTCTATGCCTTCCAGTTCACTTCTGCACCTGATTTGCAGCCTCCTGCCTTCAAAAGGCAAAGCAGATTTTATAAAGATGTTCTTCGTGTTTCACTTTTGCAGTCATTACATTTGGGTAATCTGCTGGCAGGTTGCCCTCAGTTGGCCTGATCAACAAAGTCTTGGGTCCTGCATCAGTTGCTGTCCCTTCTTCCATGACGTCAGGGGTATAAAACATGCAACCAACGCCATTACATCAGTCTTTCTTGCCGCGCGGTGCCCATAGCAGAAGCAGTTCGCAAGTGCCGGTCGGCTGACTCCTGAAATTTTCGTTTTCGAGTTTCAGAACCGAAGTCTTCAACTAAAAAGCTAAGCACCCCATTGGGGAAACTTTTTCTTGCTCCTTACCGATGTCAGTAAAAGTTAATAATTGCATTACTTGTGGGAAGCAAATATCTCATAAGGATTTTCATTTGTATTGTATTCCTTGCCTAGGCCCTGACCACAACATACCTTGCTGTCGGTTTTGTGCTAAATTTAATCAACACACTATTAAACGTCGGTATATTTTTGCTTTTAAATATTTTGGTTCATGATTTAATTATCCAGAAATGTCGTCGGTTAGCAATCCCGACTACAGGAATACCTAAAAACCGCAAAGAAAAAAACAGAGACAGGCCGTTGAGGTCCAAAACTGACGACACTTCTGCTAAGCCAGTCGCCAGCTTGCAACTCAGTGAAGCGCTTTCGCAGCCCCTGATACCTGCTATTTCAGATTTGCAGGCCTCTACTGAGACCCATTCGGAGTCCGATATGCCGCAAGATACTTCAATTATGGAACCAGAGGATGTCTCTACTTTAGATGGGTCCGGTACAGATTTGTATATTAGACCAACGCCATCTTCAAACCTAAGGCCAAAATCTAAATCTATGTCTAAAAAACGATGCCTGGGCCATGTGTACAGGCCCCTATGCCTAAAAAACAAATGATAAAAAATGGCTGAAGATTTAATTACTGTGATCAGGGGTAGCCACCCACCCTCTTCTAAGAGGCTTAGGCAAGACATTGATTATGAATCTTCTGAACAGGATTCTATTTCTTCTGACTCTTCTAATGATCAGGATTTGTCTATACCTACCTATGAGGACTCAGATGCAGAATATTCCATTCCTTCTGCTTCTCCCCCTGAGGATTTTTCTTTTGGGGAAACTTTACATACCTTAAGGGAACATTTCCACTGGGA
The DNA here is from genome assembly GCF_019279795.1 of Protopterus annectens. NCBI lineage: Eukaryota > Metazoa > Chordata > Ceratodontiformes > Protopteridae > Protopterus > Protopterus annectens. The sequence continues at coordinate 691,733,513 of NC_056727.1, forward strand.
AAGTCAGGATTTCTCTGAATCTAAAAAGAGACTTAGAGATTTTCTTCTTCTTCCTCAGCATAGGCCTTTGGCTATACCTCCTGTTCTAGACATTGTTGATGTTTTTTTCAGAATCTAGTATGGCTCCTTGTAAGCCAGACAGATACTGCAGGGTTCCTGACTCCCACAAATTCATTTTTAAAAATCCTTTTGCAGATCCTGAAACCATTTCTCAGGGTCCCAAGGGCATTAAGGCCTCTACTGCTAAAAATCCTACCTGTTCTGATAGAGTTTCCAGGGCGCTGGATAGATGGGGTAAGAATGTTTACACTTCTCTGCAACCTTGGCAGTCAGGGCTTTAAACTGTCAATTTCATATGCTTAAATATCAGCAGCATATCATGGGACTGCTTAAACAGAAAATTATGTTAATTTCTGACTGTGTGGAAAATAAAGATTTACAAGATTTATTTCATTCAGTTGAACAAGTTGGAAAACATACTTTGCAATGTGATTTTGATTCTTTGGAGGCCTCTTGCAGGGCTGCTGTAACTGGGTCTGTGCTAAGAAGGCATGCTTGGCTCAAAGAGCAACCTCTGCCTGATCATGTTAAAGCAAAATTGTTGGATGCTCCTTTACAACAGGACCGTCTCTTTGGTAATAAGGCTGAAGAAGTTTTAAAAAAGATGGAAGATAAAGCTAAATCTATGCAAACTGTGAAAGATTTCTTACAAGTGCAACCTCCAAGATTTAGTAGGCACTGGCCTACTAAGAACTGGTCCTTCCCAGTTCCTTCAAGAGCCACTCAGATCAAACCCAGACATTCAAAAGGCTCCAGGTTTCAGTCACAAGGGACTTTTAGAACAAAACAATGGGGTGCCTCCTCCTCCTCCAAATCTGGAAACAACAAAGCACCTCCCTATGGTAAGCAGTCTCAATGACTTCCCTCTACACTTACCAAGCACTTACCACTTAGCCACCCCTTTGGGGGGAAAACTGGCACTTTATGCAAGAAACTGGCAACTTATAACCCAGGACAAATGGGTTTTAAATATAGTATCCCAGGGATACATATTTCATTTCCACATGTTGCCAATCCCAAATGGATGGCTGGACCTGCCCCCAAATCAGTGGGCAGAGGCCCAGAAACAAGTACGGTCTCTCATGAACATGGGAGCTATTCAACCAGTCCCAGAAGAGGAAAAGGGACAAAGTTTCTATTCAAGACTTTTCTTGGTACCCAGAAAAGACAAATCATGGCGTCCAATTCTGGACTTATCTACTCTAAACACATTTCTGGACATTCCAAAATTCAAGATGCTGACTCTTCAACAGTTACTTCCTATGCTAGGCAAAGATGCCTGGTTGGTAACTCTAGACTTAAAAGAGGCTTACCTGCATATCCCAATCAGGGAATCTTGCAGAAGATGCCTCCACTTCAAAGCAGGCTATTTGCATTACTAGTTCTCTGCACTACCCTTTGGCTTATCTACTGCGTCCAGGGTCTTCACAAAGTGCCTGGCTCCAGTTATTGCATTTTGCAGGCAAAGAAATATTCAAATATATCCATACCTGGATGATTGTCTAATTCAGGCAGAAAACAGGGACATTCTTCAAAAACATCTAGCATTTGTAAAAAGGGTTCTAACTTGTCTAGGGTACACCATAAACGAAAAGACATCAGAACTGGTACCCTCTCAAAAAATTACATTCCTGGGTGCAAGCTTGAATACAACTGACCAGATGGCTTACCTTACGCCAGAAAAGCAAATTAATTTGGTAACTTCAAAAAGTGGCCACAAAAACCCTGCTGTCTGCAAGACAAATTCTGCAAGCCTTGGGTTCATGGCCTCCTGCATTCTTCTAATTCCATATGCAAGACTGCATATGAGGAAACTTCAGTGGTACTTAAAGAGTTTATGGAGTCAACATTGTCACAGCCTGGAAACAATGATTCCTATCATAACTTGCCTGCAACTAGAGTTCCTATGGTGGGCAGAAGCCTGCCACCAAAACAAGGGACTACCATTCACTCCACCCCCTGCCATCCAAACCCTAACTACAGACACATCAGACTATGCTTGGAGGACTCATTTGTCAGGGAAGTGCATTCAGGGCAAATGGAGCCCAAATCAAATGCACCTTCATATCAATCAAAAAGAGATGCTAGCTGAATGCTCTGACAGCCTTCAAGGACTACCTTCAACCAGGACAATTAATGATAAAGACAGACAACACCACAGTTATGTGGTACATAAACAAGCAGGGGGAGTACACACTCCTACTCCCTTTGCAGACTGGCATTGTGGAACACAGCCTTGACCTATCAAATACAACTACAAGCTCAATTCCTGCCAGGAAAGCTGAATACTCTGGCAGACGAACTAAGCAGAAATCTCATGGACCCACATGGATGGAGACTGGAACCACAGATTTTCAACATGTTGATACGCAATAGGGGGAGTCCAGACATAGATCTTTTTGCCTCCCCCCAGAACTATCAGTTGGACAAATTCTGCACAAGGACTCTTCACAAAAAAGCCTGGAAAGTGGATGCTCTATCATTCAGCTGGAAAGACCTATCAGTTTATGCTTTTCCCCCTCTGCCTCTGCTCTCCAAAGTTCTACTAAAAGTCAAACAGACAAACCAGAAATTATTTTGATTGCTCCAGACTGGCCTCACCAACACTGGTACCCACTCCTGCGCAATGTGTCACACCTTCCACCGTGGCACCTGCCTCATACACCTTACTTACTGTCTCAGCAAAACAACCAAATTCTCTATACTCAGCTCCAAACTTTGAATCTTGCAGCATGGCTAATCACCTAAATTCACACTTAGCATCCCTCAGCAAACCTGTGATGGATGTCATTTTGGAGGCAAGAAGGCCTAGTACTAGAAAATCTTATGCTGACAAATGGAAAAGATTCTGTGCCTGAAATCAGTCACAAGGGATAAGCACAACAGTGCCCAATATTCCTCAGATTTTACATTACTTAACTAAGATGCTTCACAAGGGCTTGTCCTTTTCTTTCATAAAAATCCATGCCTCTGCCATTTCAGCTCATTACAACACAGAACCTCCCCTCTTCTCTCATCCTCTGCTAAAGCAGTATCTCAGAGGGGCAAAAAACTTAAGACCACCCAAGAGAGCTCAAACCCCTGCCTGCGACCTCAATTTTGTATTGGAAAAACTCACCCCCCCCCCTTTCAAGCCAGCTGCTACTGCAGACTTAAAATTTCTCTCTTGGAAAACAGCTTTCCTTTTAGCAGTCACTTCAGCTAGAAGGATTTCCGAATTACAGGCTCTTATGGCAGTGGAGCATTTCATTATTTTTCATGCGGACAGGGTGTCTCTCAGAACCAATCCATCCTTCATGTCTAAGGTGATATCCAGTGTGGCTCTTAATTAGACCATTCATTTGCCAACTTTCTTTCCCAATCTACAAAACAAGGTGGAGTGGATTCTCTATTCATTGGATGTACACGGACAACTTAAATTTTACTTAAACAGGACAAAATCTCTAAGAAAATCTGAACAACTACTGGTGGCATTTGCTTCAGGGGCAGAGGGAAAGGCTATTTCAAAGCAGACTATTTCCAAATGGATAAGCCATTGTATTAGTTTCTGCTACAGGTACCATGGTAAAACTATCCCCCAGGGGATCAGATCTCATTCCACCAGGGCTGGATCTACTTCTACAGCCTTTCTCAGAGGTGTTCCTACCAGAGTCATTCTAGAAGCTGCTACCTGGAGCTCAGTTCATACATTCACCAAACATTACCATTTACCTCTCTTCTCTAAATCCAGAGCTGGCTTTGCCACTGCTGTCCTGCAGGGCCTTATAGCTGGTCCTAATGTTATATAAATCCTTCCTCCCAACCATAGCTTTGGGAATCTACCCAAATGTAATGACTGCAACAGTGAAACACGAAGAACATAGTACAGTTGTGTACACTTACCATAAATGTAGATATTCGAGTGTATTCACTGTTGCAGTCCCGGTTACCCTCCCTCCAACCCCCTGTTTTTCTCTTACTGTACCTCTACTTTCCTTTACTATGCTTAAAAGCCTTTTTTGTGTATTTGCTTTTGTTTAGATGTATATTTTTATGTTTTTAATTACTTAAATATTTGGTTCCCCATTTGGGGGGCACCTGACATCTGGAGCAAGAAAAACTGATGTAATGGCATCAGCTGCATGTTTTATACCCCTGACGACCTGACGTTGTGGAAGAAGGGACAGCAACTGACGCAAGTCCCAAGACTTTGTTAATCAGGCCGACTGAGGGCAACCTGCCAGCAGATTAACCAAATGTAATGACTGCAACAGTGAATACACTCGAACATCTGCATTTATGGTAAGTGTACACAACTGTACTTTCCTGATAAATGTTTGTTTAAAAGTCTAGGTTCCTACAGAAACCACAGAAAGATTTTTGTTCTGGGAGGCCTCCCTGTGGGGGATGACTATCCACAGATCCCCCCCACCCCTCTCAAAAATGCTGTCCCAGTCAGTCTCTGCCTGGGAAAAAATTACTGTAGACCAGTGGGTGCTTTCTGTTATTAAAAAAGGGATATACCTTGTCTTTGAAAGAAATCCCACCACTAAATGTCATGACTTCCCTCCCCACAACCAGATCCATCTGCTTCCACCCATTCTACAGGAATTACAGGCACAATGCACAATAGAACCAGTGCCTAAAGAGTTCATGGAAAAGGGCTTTTACTGCAGACTGGATACCCGTTTTCGATCTCCCTTTACTAAATACTTACCTAAAGGTGCCAACCTTCAAAATGCTCTCACTGCACACATTGCTACCTTTCAAATTGCCTCAGGCCTTTCTAGTATCTCTAGATCTAAGAGATGTCTGCCTCCATATACCAGTTCACCCTCCTTGCAGAAGATTCCTCAGATTTTGTAGCGGGTCATTTCAATTTCAGTTTACTGCTTTGCCTTTGCGCTTTTCACAGCTGCCTTAGTTTTCTTAAAGTGTCTGGCACTTGTAATTGCATTCTGCCAAACCCAGGGAATCCAGATTTTTCCCTACTTAACCTGTTAATCCAAGCGTCCTTGACACACATACTTCAACACCTCCAGTTCAACCTCAGTTTCCTCTTACAGTTGGGGTTCATGATCTTCTACGAAAAGTCTTCCCTGTAGCCAACTCAGGACTTGGCTTTTTTGGGCTGCAGACTGGACACAAAAAGGATGCAGGCCTACTTGCCTCAGGAAAAAGTCCAGAACTCTACAGATTACTTTCACAACCTTGCCGCCTTCAGCCAGTGTTTAGCCAAGGAGGTCCTAAGGGTGTTGGGATTCATGGTAGCAAGTATACTAATGCTCCTTCTAGCCATTCTGCATACAAGGAAAATTCAGTGGTACCTGAACACAGTTTGGTCCCAGGGCTAGCACCCTCTAGACACAGTGATTCCCCTATTAACCTGTCTCAGAAAGGAACTCTTATGGTGGAAGGACGAGGTGAAATTCAACCCAGGACTCCCCTTCACTCCTCTAGTCCCATTTCAGGAAATGTATAGCCATGCCTCGGACAAGGCATGAGGGGGCCTGGACAGGGATACGCCGATTACAGGGCATGTGATAGCCAAAACTACTAAAGGAATGCATCCACATGAAGGAGGGCAGGACCCTTAACCAAGCTCTTCAGTCACCTACAAGTGTTTACAGAAAAACACAATGATTATGAGGTACATAAGCAAGGAAGGGCCAGGTCTTACCAGCTGTGCAGACTGGCACAGACTGCCTGGGATATTGCCACATA